>NW_024082549.1:0-154326 GCF_003009895.1 Hyaena hyaena
GGTATTTAGGTGTGGATGCAGATGACTGAAGAAGGAAATTCACTTCTTTTTTTTTTCCAAGTTTATTTGCTTTGAGAGGGAAAAAGAGAGAAAGGGGGGGGGGGGGGGGGGTGGAGGGAGCAGAATGTGAGAGGGGAGAGAGAGAATCCCAAGTAGGCCCTGCACTGTCAGCTCAGAGCTTAACATGGGGCTAGATCTCCTGAACTGTGAGATCATGACCTGAGCTGAGGTCAAGAGTTAGACCCTTAACTGACTGAGCCACCAAGGTGCCCCAGGAAATTCACTTCTGATTGCTTTTTGTTTTGGTTTGCTTTCTTTTGTCTTTAATGAAATAAGCATGCAGATTACAGGTTGAGACTGAGGAGGGGAAGGGTATGCTGCAGATTTGAGGAGAGGGGAGATGTGAGAATTGTTCTGGAGAGGGGGAGAGCAAAATGATAACAGAAATATACTATGATTGCTGTGCAGCATAAGGGCCCACTTAACTGTGTGGTCATAAATTTAAAGTGAATGCCATTATCCAGGAAATGCAGGCCAACAGGATAGATACACAGTAGAGCTTAACCAGGGTGGAGGTTGTGCCTAGGAGAGAATGAGGGAGAAAGAGGCAAAGGAGCTGAAGACAACAGCAAGGGAAGGACCGATTAGTTACAGGGATGCTTCATGTCATCTAACCTGGGAAAATGGGATTTAGGATGTGAGAGGAGACATGCTGTGAAAATGTGTACAGTTAATGGGTTGGGGATCTCAGGAAGAAGGAGGGTGAAGTATTGTTGGAGTACAAGTGGAAGAAAAAGGCTGGGAAGATAGGATGCTGCAAACAAGAACTGGAATGCTTGAAACGAAGACACTGATTGCCAGGTGGTATAGTCATTGGAAAAGACAATGCCAAGGTATGACCATGGACTGGATTGGTCAAGAGAAAAGATCACTACAACTAAGGAGACAAAGGCTTCTCAAACATTTTGAGGGATTACCAATACAGACATTGAAACAACCGACAAAAAAGGCAGAAGAGTGGTAAAAAGAAAAGCAGTGTTTCAGAACCATCAGTGAGACATCATTTAATGAAATGCATACTTAAGAGGCAATACCAGATAAATTCAGCCAAGGTGAGGAAGGGGGGCAGCATAATTCACTTGTGTCAACTCAGATAGATGGGGTTTTAGGAAGGTGGTAGAGAAGCTACTCAACACTTAAATAGCTTTCAACAACAAGGATGACACCTCCAATCTTGTATGTTTTGGGGTGTAAAAGAAAACTCACCCCCACTTATAGAGCCACCAGCAAATAGGTGTCCTCCAAAATACATCCAAGATTAGTTAAAGCTATAAAGAAAATATTCAGAAAACAAGTTAAGAACATAGAACTTGCTAATATAATATCACATAGAGAGTTCCAAAGGGTAGAATGGAAGAGTTTGGAGCAGATGTGAACTTGAATGTGATCAGGGAATACGCACATACAAAGGTGGAAAAGACTCAAGATGATGGGAGTTGCTCTGGGTGCTGGGATTATGATGTTGTGAAATTAAATAGTCTGGATCATCTATTAAGGAAGGCCAATAATCACATCTAACTATGACTTTCTTCTTTGTTCCATTTCTTCTTAGGCAGTTTGTTATACCTAAGAAAAGTAAGAGTTGCTTTGGGAGATGAGAAGCATAAAATTCATGTCACCGATACACACTGCTCCATGGATCTCCTGTAGATCCTGCTGAAAGTGGCATCTTCAGAATCTACTTGTTCCTGGGCTATTAGTCAGCTTTCGCAGTGTTTAGAATTTGAGAGCTCAGAAAGTGTTGTCTTTCCCCCATTTATTTAGACACTGGTGACTTTAACAAGTTTAAATTAAGTACATTAAGGTAGGCTTGAAAATAGTTCATCTGAATATTTCCAAGTCTATGCAACTAATTGTCTAAACTAGGATTTCTTACACTTGTACATTCTCAGGACATAAAAGAGTACCATATACCTGAGCATGTCCACGTGAGTCACTAATTGTGAACAATTAGTGAATTACTAATTGCAATTTGTACCCACTCATTCTCTCGCACTGAAGCACTGCAAAGAGCAAAAGCATGTGAATTGCCCTGATATATTTATCTACATTCTGCTATATATATATATATTTTTTTGATCCTGCTATATTTTTGGAGACAAAAAAGGACTTATTAATAGTAAGCTTAATATTTTAATGAGCTTTGTAGTAAAATCTTTGTGATACTTGTGTCATATTTCACATCTGATCTTAGCATTCCAGATTCACTCTCTAAGCTCAGTACAAAAAAAAAAAGGAACAACAACAACCAAAAGCCAGCAGCTACAACACAGCATTATATCTATCAAAATAAATCAACTGCATCTAAGAATGAGGATCAGCATATTTTCTTCTTTGTGATCATTTATTTGTAGTTTTTTTTCATCTCGTATCTTCAGTGACTGATATGTTTGACAACAGATACACAAAATCTGACACTGTAGGAACAGATCCTCAATTTTACTATTTGCTAGGTTTAAAAATGTGACAGATTCTGAAACATGTTATGTGTTCTCTGAGACTGACTGTTTCTTATGCACTTCCCTTCCCCAGCTTTACCTTGTTCCACCCTGCACATCTCAGAAATGACTATCGTAATGTGAGTTCTGAAATAGGGCTGCAGTGGTCTAGGCATGAGGCTTAGTGAACTTGGGACTTTGAAAAGCATCATATTACTAAAAATAATATCTCTTATTATTATATATACAGATCTGAAATATAAGCCCCGTCACCTAATTCAAAAGTCTTTTTCATTGTCCCCACCGAGTTTGTGGTCATACCCTGGACATTGTCTTTTTCAGTGACTACACCGCCTGGCAATGTCTTCATTTCAAGCATTCCAGTTCCTGTTTGCAGCATCCTATCTTCCCAGCCTTGTTATTCCACTTCTGTTCCAACAATACTTTGCTCTCCTCCTTCCTGGGATCCCCAACCCATTAATTGTACACATTTTTACAGCATGTCTCATCTCACATCTTAGATCCCATTTTCCCTGGTTAGATGACATGAGGCATCCCCGTAACTATTCAGCCCTTCCCTTGGTATTGTCTTCAGCTCCATTGCCTCTCTCTTCCTCATCTTTCCTGGGCACAACCTTTACCCTGGTTAAGCCCTACTGTATGCCTATCCTGTGCCTGCATTGCCTGGATTATGGCATTTGCTTTTAAAAATTTTTTTAACATTTTATTTATTTCTGAGAGAGACAGACAGTGTGAGAAGGGGAGGGTCAGAGAGAGAGGGAGACACAGAATCCAAAACAGGCTCCAGACTCTGAGCTGTCAGCATAGAGCCTGACATGGGGCTTGAACTCACGGACCATGAGATCATGACCTGAAGTCGGCCACCCAAATGACTGAGCCACCCAGGCACCCCTCCGGCATTCACTTTAAACTTATGACTACACAGTTAAGTGGGCCCTTATGCTGTACAGCAGTCATAGTATATTTTTGTTATCATTTTCCTCTCCCTCTCTCCAGGATAATTATCTCCATCTCTCTTTTCCTCAAATATGTGGCACACCCTTCCCCTCCTCAGTCTGTCATTATTCTCTACCATCTCCCTTCTTAATTTGAAGCATTATTAGAGGTTGTAGAGAAAAATGGGCTGTTAGTCTTGACCAAAAAATTTCCAAATGTTATTCATTTTAAGTGTGAATGGAAAACAAATTATATAAGGGTACTCAGTATAATGGTCTTTATGTGAATATGGGGTATGAATATGTAATAAGTAAAATGCGAATATATAATCAGTACATATAAATTAATCAATTGTATACAAACATGTATTTTAACATTTGTATATTAATAAATTGATGCATAGCATATAATATATTAATAATTACTAACAAAATATATTCTATTAGTGCATATATTCTATATGTACTTATGACCAAATGGATGCCTTTAAAAAGAACAAAGTATCCTAGTTATTTTGAATATACTGATTCAGTTTGATTCTTAAACATTTATAAAAATGTAAAAAAAAGAGAAAAGAAAACCCTAATAAGGGTCTCTGGGTTTGAAGGATTTGTAATTTTTATATTGTTGAACTAAAGAGGTTATCTAGTACTGCAGGATTCAGCAGACTATAGCCTATGGGCCAAATCTGGCCAACCGTCTGTTTCTGTAAATGAAATTTCATTGGAACATAGCCACACTCATTCATTTATATGTTGTCTATGGCTGCTTCCTTGCTATAATGGCAGAGTTGAAAAGTTGCTACTGAGATGGTATGATTCACAAAGCTAAAAATGTTTTCTTTCTGACCCTTTACAAAGATAGTTTGCTGAACACTATCATATTGATTATGGAGGCTTCTTTAAATGATTAAAATCCTTTCCAATCACAAATTTTTTTCAGTACATGAGAGGGAAGGGTAAAGCAAAGTAACAGATATTTAAGGAGGTAAATCCATAAGTTCTCCTTAAATAATCAAAGTAATTCAGACAAAATAGAATTGTTATTCAAAGGCCTGAATAATTCAAGTAGTTGCTATGATCTTTATTTTAGCCACGTCTTCATTCGCATCCCACCACAAACCTAAGAAAACAGTACTGAAAATTACCTATCGGATTATTAGGCAGTGTGAGCTGCCATACAAAATACCATAGACTGGGTGGCTTAAGCAACAGAAATTAATTTTATCATAGTCAGGGAGGCTAGAAATCCACAATCATGTCACCAGCCTGGTTAGGTTCTGGTGTGAGCTCTCTTTCTGGATTGTAGACAGCTGTTGTGACCTCATGTGAATGATAGAAAGAGACAGAGATCTCTTTCTTCCTTTTCTTTACTCTACTCTTACGACCCTCCAAATTGCCTCTTAATTATCTCCTATGTCCAAATATAGTACATTGAGGGTTAGAGCTTCAGCATAGGAACTTGAAGGAGATACAATTTAGTTCATAGCAATAGGTGTAAGAAATTATGATTTGGGGTATACCCAAATTTCTGTTACAGACATGAAGTTTTGGTTTTGTCCACTAGAGAAATTTGGCTCATCAAATTTCATATCATTTACCAGCTGGCTTTATTAATATTAATAAAAATTGACAGGCTATATCTCAATGTACTTAAGAAGCTAAATGATCCTAAACATTTTCATCCTACCAATTATTTTACAGCTTAGTGAATATTTTTCAGTCTGTACAATAAAAAGAACTGCTAAACAATTTAACAGCTTAAAAACATCTTATTCTCTACTATTGAAGACACACTCTAGATCACTTATAAATTATTTCCCATACAAAGATAGAATCCATAAGGAAAAAAATAAAGCCAATAAAGAATAAATCTAAGTTACAAACCATTAAAATTCCTCCAACTGAAAAATGGCATATGGGACTCACCCTTTCTTTCAAAATTACCCTTTAAAAGGTTTCAGAAATGCCCTAAAGCCTTCATTTACAACTACCATATTGGATTCACTCTGTTTGTGTATTGCAACCTCTCTTACAGGCTGAGGTTTGTTTTACACTTCACTCTGTTTTACATTTCAAAGTCCATAAGCAGCAGCAGCGAAATTCTCACAGGCCGTAATGAAAGATTGTAATGTTGAAAGGTGGACCAGTAACACATTTTCCATCTGAAATTTCAAAAACTTTCAGTCCCAATCCCAAGTCCCCCAATGTCATAATGAATATAGTCATAATTTTAAAGCTTTTAAAAATAGCCGATTTTATAATAATTCATGGTTAAAATTTGATGGGGACCCATCTCTTACATTAGACAAGAAAGTAAATAAAGCACACCTTCCTCAGGTTACAACAGCACATCTGCTTTCCACCCTATGAAATTATAAGTAGATATTCCTTGGCTTACAACAAGGATTTTTATTAGCCTCATTATCTGATAAGATCAAAAGACCTTAATGCCAAAGGTAAAAGGATGTCCTGATCAGAATTACCACTTAAAAGTTCATAAACCTTCGAAATGAAAGGATAATCCATTAGGAAGTAATCACTGCCTGTATTTACAATGGAAACATTTGAAAAATTCTGAATTGGAAAAGGAACACTGTCACAAATACACTGGAACAAAGAAAAGAAAAAAATGTATTTTGACTATTTCTGTCTTTATGGAGCATCTTGCCTTAATTGACTTTTAGACACTTAACCTTAATTTACATAACTATTTCTCAGTCTCAGTTTCTTGAAATGAAGCTATTCTGAAAAATCTTCTGATCTGAATATAAGCTATTTTAGCTCTAAAGTTTATGGAAATGGTCACCTTTCCTTTAAAAAAACGCCTGATTGTCAGTGCTTCTGTCAGCAGTAATCCTCAGCCTAGACTTTAATGAAATGTCCCTCCCTTTCTCTGGGGCTTTGGATTACTATTTGACTATAATTAACTCCAGACTGACCAATGGCCAGTGTAGGAAACAACACACTCCCAGAAAAGGATTATTACAGCCATTATTTTGTTCTAAGTACAGCTGCTCTGTCTAGAAAATACAGAAAATACAAATTATTTATCTTGCTATGTTAATTTCAAATAACCAAGAAAGAGAAAGAGGCATAGAAAGATTGTTCCTTTTCACTGTAGCTACATAGAAAAGTAAGCCACAGGGGGGAAAAAAGGAAGACTCACAGTTTTTCAAGCTTGTCATAATCTTCTAAACTCTAGTTGAGAGGAACTGACATCAAACACTCATTTGAAGTCCTATTGTAATGTAGCAAATCCTGTTGAACCTCCTTTGAAAATACTTCCAAATCTGCCCACTTCTCTCCATCTCCAGTGTCACCACTCTGGTCCAATCCAACATTATTTCTCAGAATAATGCAGTAGCTTCTCCCTGCTTTGGACTTGTCCCCCGCCCTTCCTCCAACATTCTACATAGGGCAGACAATGTGGTCCCTTAAAAATGTAAGCCATGCCAGATCATGCCTGCTATGGACTGAACTGTATTCCCTCCAAATTCGTATGTGGAAGCCTTAACTCCCCATGTGATGGTATTTGGAGATGAGGCCTCTGGAAGGAAGATAAATATATTTAGCTGAGGTCACGAGAGTGGGGCTTTCATGATAGGCCAGTGCCCTTTAATAGAAGAAACATGAGGAACTTGTCAGTTCTCTGCTGTGTGTCAACACAGCAAGAAGGTGCCCATCTGCAAGCAAGGAAGAGAGTTCTCATGAGAACTTGACTGTACAGGAAACCTGGTCTCAGATTTCCAGCCTCCAGAACTGTGAGAAAATAAATTTGGGTTGTTTCAACCAACTAGTCTATGGGTTTTGTTATGGCAGCCTGAGCAGACTAAAGCAATGTCTCTGTTCAGAATAAAAGCACAGATCTTTCTTTTTTTTTTTTTTTAATGTTTTATTTATTTCTAGGAGAGAGAGAGAGAGACAGCGTGACCAGGGGAGGGTCAGAGAGAGAGGGAGTCACAGACTGAAACAGGCTCCAGGCTCTGAGCTGGCAGTCAGCACACAGCCCAACGCGGGGCCCGAACCCACGAACCGCGAGATCATGACCTAAGCGAAAGTCGGTCGCTTAACCGACTAAGCCACCCAGGCACCCCAAAAGCACATATCTTTCAATGGCCAACCAACAAGTTCCTTCACAACCTGGCCCCATTTCCTCGTGGACTTCATCTACCCCCACCCTCGGTCTCACTCACTTTGCTCCAGGAACACTGGTCTCCTTGCCATTCTTTTTAAGTTTATTGATTTATTGGGGGGGGGGAGGGAAGAAGAGAGCGTACGCACACACACAGGTGTAAGTGGGGAAGGGGCAGAGAGAGAAAGAGAGAGGAGAGAGAGAGAGAAGGCATGAATCCCAAGCAGGCCCCATGTTGTCAGCATGGAGAACAACACAGGTCTCAAACTCAAGAACTGTGAAATCATGACCTGAGCTGAAATCAAGAGTCAGATGCTTAACCAACCACCCAGGAGCCCCTCCTTGCTATTTCTTCAACAAGTCAGACACCCTTCTCAGGATATCCTCACTCTTTCAGATTTTAAATCAAGTAACCCCATTTCAGCAAGGCATTCCCTGACCATCTACTCTTTAAAACTACAACCCACCAACATTTGACACTTTCTTCTCTGCCTTATTTTCCCTATAGCAGTTATTACTTTTTTTAAATGATTTTTTAATTTATTTTTGAGAAAGAGAGAGAGAGAGAGTGAGGGAGAAAGAGAAAGTGAACAGGGGAGGGGCAGAGAGAGGGGCACAGGAGATCTGAAGTGGACTCTGTGCTGACAGCAGACAGCCTGATGCAGGGCTCAAACTCACGAACTGTGAGATCATGACCTCAGCTGAAGTCCCATGCTTAACCAAGTGAGCCACCAAGGTGCACCTAGCAGTTATCATTTTTATTTATCTATTTATTTTTTTCTATCTATCTATCTATCTATCTATCTATCTATCTATCTATTTTATCTATCATATTTATAAATGTTTTATAATAAATATTAAACATATTTATCTATTGTTTACCTCTCTCCTTTACTAAAATATAAGCCCAATGAGGATAGGGATTGCTATCTCTTGCTAACTCCTGATTCTTCAGTACATAATAAAACAGTGTCTAATATATAGTACATAGGCAACAATGTTGTCAAATTCATGAATAAATGTTGTTTTCATCTCAGTGAATAACAAGAGGGAAAACAGTTGATAGGCAACTAGTTATTTCATTTTTAGATTGCAGAATCCTTCCAAGTGCAAAGTATAGCTTAATAGCCTCCTTCCCTCTAAGATTGCCATGATAATAAACCAAAAGTTCAAAACTTCTTCTAGATTATCAACTCACACATTTTTCACTAACAACTTCCTTTACATGAATCCTTAATGAGAAGTAGCTGCAGCTTTAGTTAATTCACCTTTTACCCTTTCCACTTAAATTTACAAAAAATAATTTCTTTAGAAGTGTATAAGGTATATGACCATTATTTCTTTGTTTATTCTACTAAAAAATAAGTTACATATTTTATTTGATTCACAAAGCAGCCAAAGCTTTGCCTTCTCTCCCTCTCCAAAGTGGTGAAAATTGTTAATGCAGAAAGAAATTTAGAGATTACTTATTTACTCAACAAAAATTTATTAAGTGCCTACCCTGGGCCACACACTTTTCTAGCCAGAGAGAATGGAGCAATGAACAAACAGACAAAAACGTCTGCTTTCATAGAGCTTACATTTGGGGCAGTGGTGGGGATACTTGGAGACAGGTTACAAATAAGATGTAAATACATGCCAAGGGAAATAATAAAAAGTGGTTTGGAGAAAAGTAAATTAGGGAAGAGAGATAGGAAATAATCAGCAAGGCTGCATTTTAAATAGAGGTCAAAGAAGACCTCACTGGAAAAGGTCGTATTTTGGCCATGTATGTATCTGAAGGGAAACTATTCGAGACTTAGGAAGGAATGAGTGCAAAGGTCTAAGGTTGGTGCATGCTTGGTATGTTGGAGAAACAGCAAGGAAGCCACTGTAGCTGACAGAGAGAGAATGAGCAGGAGAGAAGTGGGAGATGAGGTCAGAGTAGGAGCAATGGGCTTGATCCTCACAGGTCTTGCAGGACAAAGCAAAAGTCCTGGATTCTACTCTATAATTAATGGGAAGCCCTTGGAATATTTGAGTAAGACAGCAACAGCATCAGACAAGCCCAATATCCTTCATAAGAACCCAGTAAATTCAAATATGTCATGTTCTCACACCACGTGACCCAGGCAAGAAAGCATGGTGGCTGGAATGAGAGTAGCTGTGGGCATGGTGAGAAGTGATCAGATTCTGAATACGTGTAGAATATGGAACCAGAAAACCATCCATTGATGGTTTGGGCACGTAACATGAGAGAAAAAGATTATAATTCCAATCTTTTTTTACCTAACCAACTTTTTTTTTTTTTTGCGTAGTGCCATATACTTGCTTTATTTTTTTTTAATGTTTTTTATTTCTGAGAGAGAGAGAGACAGTGTGAGCAGGGGAGGGTCAGAGAAAAAGGGAGACACAGAATCAAAAACAGGCTCCAGGCTCTGAGCCAGCTGTCAGCACAGAGCCGGATGTGGGGCTCAAACCCACCAACCATGAGATCGTAACCTGAGCCAAAGCTGGGTGCTTAATCGACTGAGCCACCCAGGCACCCCTTTACTTAACCAACTTTTGAAGGAATAAAATTCCCCTTTCCTAAGTTACGAAAGATGATGAAAGGAACATGATAATGGTATAAAATTTGCAGCTCCAATGTGAACATATTAAGTTGAGATACTCATTAGGTATCCAAACGTAAATGTCAGATAGTCAGTAGAATGATGAAATTTGGAGTGGAGAAGATAACCGGGCTGGACCTGTAAATTTGGAAATCATTGGCATCAACAGGTAGTATTTAAAGCTATGAGGCTGGATGAAGTCATCAGCAACATAGATAGCAAAGAGAAAAGGTCCAAAATCTGAGTCAGGAGATATTCCAATATGATTCCGCTGGAAAGGGGACTAGAGGGAAAAAACAGATGTGGAAAGAATGGTCAGTTAGTTGGTAAAAACAAACAAACAAAAAACCCACAAAAAACCAGGAAAATGTGTTATCCTAAAAGACAAGAGAAAAATGTGTTTCAAGATGTTGGAGAGAACAACTGTCAGATACTGCTGACAGCTGAAGAGGAGAACTGAGAACTAGCCATTGGATTTAGCAATGTGGAGGCATTTTGAATCTGATGGGACCAGGTTTAGTACAGTGTTGAGGGCAAAAGCCTGAAGGAGAGGGCATCCAAGATGGGGGGAAAGAGAGAAATCAGAGTCATTATAGATGGAAACCATTTTCAAGCAGCTCAGTAAAAGGAAAGAAAGAATGGTGTAGTAGCTGGAGTGAGGGTGTGTGGGTGGAAAAAGTTGAGAGAAATAGCACCATAGGTTTAATGCTGATGGGGAAAGATCCAATAGAGAAAGTTGAAGATTCAGGAGCGAGAAGGGAAGACTGCTGAAATGATGTCCTGGAGCTGCTGAGGGAGGATGCACAAAGGAGGAGGTTTCCAATGCTGGTATGAGTCCATTGCCACCTGACCCATACCAACAGAAAAGAATGCAGAGTATACGGCATAAGGCATGGGCAATGACTACCTATGAAAACATTGGAAGGAGTTATTTCCTAACTTAATGACCAAGTTTTGAGAGCCAATACCTCTGTCAGAGAGTATACAACAATGCCCTAGAGGTCTCTTTATAAATATGCCCTGATCAAATTAAGCACTTTCTATAATTGCATCTATTTTCAGGATAAGCAATCTTTCACAACCCCTGATTAAATCAGTGAGAATGTACTTAGGAATAAATCCAAAGTTGTGAAGGTTTGAAATTCTTAAAACCGGGGTGCCTGGGTGGCTCAGTCGGTTAAGCGTCCAACTTCGGCTCAGGTCATGATCTCACAGTCCGTGGGTTCGAGCCCCACATCAGGCTCTGTGCTGACAGCTCAGAGCCTGGAGCCTGCTTCAGATTCTGTGTCTCCTTCTCTCTCTCTGCCCCTTGTCCACTCGCTCTCTGTCTCTGTATCTCAAAATAAAAAATAAAGGCATTACAAAAAACTGGGAAAGAAAAAGAAATAGGAGGGTCATACACAAACTGAACACCGAACAAGCTAGCAAAATAATAAAAAACATCTCCTCAACTAGATTTTAAGGTTCTAGTGGAAGAAAGCATTTATTGTCGTTGCTGACTACAATGTACATAGTAACTACTCAATAAATGCTTGTTGAATTAATTAGTTAATTCAGCTCTATAGTTAGTTTGTGTTGTATTAAATTCTCCACTCAGCAGACTGTGGTTTGCTAGTTTACAGCAGTAATAATCTCATGCATCATTCCCACTAAAATGCATTGTTTTCATTGATTTCTTTCTTCTTTACTGTTCTGTTTATTTCTCTCTTTTTTTGCACTGGTGATTAAATATCATAAACATTGAGTATCTATACATGTTTTATTTGTTAGTACAGTTTTGGAAGTATATAGTGTCTAATAGCTGCAAAATAGCTTAACAAGAACAATTAAGTGGCCATATTATGGAATAATTAATGAAGGGGAAAATGCTTGTTAAATTGTGTTAAAATAACTGTAATATATTGAAGTAACTGTGTCCATTTTAATAGGGTTTGGTGTTGTTTTACTACACATAGTTATCAGAGTGGGGATTAGGAATATTGAAAGAAATGATAACTGCCCTTTTGGTTTATGAACAGATCACCATATGAAGAGTTTTTCAGAAATAAATTAGCTTTATAAAATAGGGAGAGACTATATTATTTGATTCTAAAAAGGGGGTCAAGGATAGTCATTGGAGGAAACTAATTTCTCTATACTACCTGGTAAACCAGAAGGCAAAGTACTGCCTCATCTGCTCCCTTAACAATGTACTAGAACGTTACTCCACAGAGAGAGCCTTATATTAGTTTCCACCAGGAAACATATAATTAAATAGATCCAGTATAACATCAAATATTTTTAGGAATTCTGGTTGAAAAAAGCATCTTGAGAATAAACTGACATTATACATAATTAGACCAGATTTTATAAAGAGACTCCAGAGATTTTATTTTTAAAGCAGTATTACTTGAATCGACAAGACACATGTATAGTATTCAGTGTCTACCTAACCAAAAGCAAGGTTAGAAAAAAAAGTCATACTTTAAAAAAATGAAGTCTCAAATAATAACTCAAGTATTAGATGCAAAACTAAGATGGAAATAGTATTATATAATTATCATTTCAAGTTAGAAACAATAAATATATCCACAACTTAAAGAAAACTATTCAAGCTAGCTTCTTCTATTCATGAACTTCAATAGGACAATTTATCCTGTAAGTTTTCCCATAACTTATCTCATTATAGAAAAAAATAGACTCTATCAACACAATACATAAAGCCCATGGTATCCATGGGCTTTCCCTACTACACAGTTCTCAAAACGACATCTCACCCTTCTTTTCTACCTCCAACTAAATGTGTTTCTTTTTTCAGGTTTCAAGTAAATATAAAGCTTCTTTTTATGCGCATTTCATTTCTACAGCATTGTGCAATGATCCCACATTCTTAACTTAACATGGTACTATATTTTTGTCCTACAAAATTTTGGTGTTTGATTATATTCTGTATTGTGTGAGTCTCTAATCCATTAATTTCCGTAAATATTGTATTCTCTCCTCAACAAAACCACAATATCCTTGAGGCCAGAAATTCTTGTTACAAAATACCTGTGGCTCCTTCTACAATCACAGCAGGTAATGAATTCTTCATAAAAGCACAGTGTACTGAAAAGAAGCAATCAAACAAACTCCCTTACAAAAGTTATTGATTTACAAATTACAAAGTAGCAGCAAAAGGAAACTAAAAACCATCTGCCATAATTAATTGAAATATAAATAGGATGAATAACAAAATACTGTAATACAAATCTGAGACACTTTATCTGCCACCTAATTAACTTATAAAGCAGCTATGATGAAAAAATATTTAAAATATTAAAATACAGAGTGGGGGGATGGGTGAAATAAAAGATGGGAATGAATGCACCTGAAGTGATGAGCACTGAGTTATGTGTGAAAGTGCAGAATTACTACACTGTACATCAGAAACTAACATAACACTATGTTGACTAGAATGGAATTAAAATAAAAGAAAATGATGAAATATTCAAATTGATTTTCTAGTTGATGAAAATACTAGTTATAAAACATGTACTTCTTTAAGTTTTTAAGTCTCCAAATTTTCTACATGGATCATATATTACTTATAATATCAATAGGAAATTAACAAAAATATCTATTACATTATTCCTCTAGCAATCAGATTATCTAGTTTATTAAGGTGACCTATATTTAATTCTCTGAATCGGCAACATTTCTGGAAACTGTTTCAGCAGAATCTCAAGATTCTGGAGACAGACAACCTGGGTTTGAATTATAAATCCACTAATTCCTGCTGTGTGAACTGAATACATTACTTAGTCACTTAGTGCCTAAATTTCCTTACCTGGAAAAAGAAAATAACAGGTACTATCTCAAAAGGCTGTGAAAAAGATTAAATGGGTTAGAATGTACAAAGTCCTTAAGAGTGGCCAATATTTTATAAATACATATCCATTTGGTTTTGTAGCTGTGGTCAAGTTCTTGAGGTTAGAGGACAGATAACTTAATTCTTTATATGTCTACAAAAACTTTGTTGTAAAGTAAATCTCCTCTATGCCTCTGAGAGTTTTAGGGAAAATAGGACACACAGTTATAGCAAGGCTTCCTGTATTGTAACCTCTCATTACAACCTAATACCAAGAAAGAGGAAATCTCTACAAACTTCATACAATTAAATTTTCATTATCTAATGTAGAGATTTTAAAAACAAATCAGCATACAATGTACACTGGCTGGCTATGTGGTCTTAAAATGTTAAAGGAATATCTTTGTGCAACAAGGAGAATAAATTACTGTCCTAACAATAAGCATCAGAATTCCTCTTAGGGAACCATTCTGATAAACTACTTGGAGTGGAAACTCAAAGCCTTAGAGAGGAGCTAGTGTGAGATGATGCCACAGTGGAGAAAGTGAAACTATTCATCACTAGATATGAAAAATAACTTGGGTAGGGAGAAGATATCACAGGGTTTATGACAGAACAGCAAAGTGACTTTTAAGGAAAGGTCCAATATTATACCCTAGGGGTTTGTTGCATTTCATTTTGTTTTTTGCACTGTAACACCCTGGCACACACATGCACACATCACCTCCAAAGCTAAAGTACTGAGAGGTTAACTGGAGGAGAGTTTTCTTACTTGTTTTGATTTTTTATTTTCTAACGCAAATCAAAGAGAGGCAAGTTACATGTCTCTGTTGACATGGTTTGAGACAGGGACAGATCTGCAAGGTAAGGAGCTACCAGTTCACAGAAACAGCTTTTATCTAGAGGTGAGCAGTGTTAGATAGACAACAAATATTTCTCCCTTTCCCTCTATTTCCAGAACCTTTCCCACTGGGAATTTTCAGAAGTGCCAATCTGTGATCAACACTCTATCACTCCCACCTTGTTCTTATTCTCTTTTCTATTTGCTCTCATATTTGTGGTGAGCCCATCCAGCCTCATCACTGTCTATATCATATGCTGGCAAATAGATATCTGTAGCCAGATTACTCACCCAAACTTCATATTTATAAATTCAACTGCCTATCTGAATTCCTTTCAAGACATCAAGGTGCCACCTAAATGTTTAATAGACATATCAGTCTCAAAAATCATCCCCCTCCACAATTGTAAAACGCAATTCCATCCTGCTCAATCTTGGGCCCAAAAAAACCTTGGAGCTGTCTTGGTACCTCTCTCACACATCCCACATTTTATTCATCTGCAAATATTTTTGTTTCTGTTTTCAATATATATCCAGGATGGAACCACTTCCAACTACCTCATGGTTAACGTCTTAGTCCAAGCTATCATCATATTTTTCCTGAAATTTTCTGGAGCCTCTTAACTGTTTTTCATGCTCCACCCTTTCCCACTCATCAGGGTCTCAGCTTCAGCACTATTGACATTTGGAGCTAGTATCATTGTGGAGGCTGTTGTGTGCACAATAGGATGTTTAGCAGTACTACCCACTAAACACCAGTAGCACACACTCCACCACCACCCACCTTGAGTTGTGACAAACAAAATGTCTCCAGATATTGCCAAGTGCCTCAATCAATCCCTGATTAAGAACATTGGCCCTACAGTGTATTTTCTTTTTTTTTAATTTATTTATTTATTTATTTATTTCGAGATGGAGAGAGAATCCTTAGCTGGCTCTGCACTGTCAGCACACCATGATTCGAGGCCTGATCTCAGAAACCATGAGACCATGGCCGGAACTGAAATCAAAAGTCAGATGCTTAACCAACTGCACTACCCAGGCATCCCACCCTACAGTGTATTTTCAAACTAGGTGCACAGCTCACACGTTTACAGCAGAACCCAGATTATGTAATACTTCTGCTCAAAACTGACTAATACATTTCCATCTCACCCAGAAAACAAAAGAAAAAAGAAAAGAAAAGAAAAGAAAAAGCCAGAGTCCTTACCATGACCTGCTGGCTATACATCTGTTCCACATCCATAAATCCTTCCTTGACTTCATTTCCTATTTCACACCCATTTACTCTGTTTCAGTCATACTTACCTCTTGACTATTCCTGAAATATACCACCAAGCTCCCCTCTCAAGGTCTGGGAACTTTGTTTCCTCTGCCTCTATGCCTATATCCTTGTACCCCAATACCCATTTGGCTTGTTCCTTTACTCCCTTAAGGTCTTTGCTCAAAAGTCACATTCCAAACAAAGCCTTCTGTATTCACTCATTTTCAAATTTCAGCCCCCTTCCCATGCCTCATCTTCCCCCTACTCTTCTTTTCCCTCAATTCTAGCATTATTTTTAATGGCATTTATCTCCACCTGATATGCTACATGTGTTAATAATTGTTTTAATGTCTGTCTTTACCCAATAGGATGTAAGCCCCAGGAGAAAAGGAATTTTTGCCTTCTTTATTCACTGCTGTATCCCCACAGAAAAGTGTGTATAGGAAGCACTCAAAAAGTGTTTGTTAAATAAATAAGGAAAGGAAGAAAGGAGGGAGGGAAAGAAGGAAGGACAAAAGAATGGAAGGAAAGAAAGAAGTGGGGAGGGAGAGAGAAAAGCATCTTTGGTAGATCTGAAGAGCCAAGGCAGATGCAGCTGATATCTAGGACACATTCAGATGCACCATTAACAAAGACTGAGTTGGTTTCCATAGAATTTATTTAATCATTATATATAATGGAAACTAAGGATTTATCAAAATGCTTCCGTGCTTAGAAATTTTATATAGGGAGTTTTTAGAAAGCATCTGTATAAATCCATTAATACACAGATCTAAATATCTATAGATATATAAAATAAATAGAACTTTGAAAGGAATTTTATAAAGTGCCATGGGCTATGGTAACTCCCCTACATACATAAAGAGGAGTGTGCTGGGGTAAGTCAAATCATTCAATTATATACACCATAAGGAGTTTAATAAGTAATAGTAACAGTGAACAAAGCCCTTTTCTACCAGATGAAAGCCTGCATGGTTCAATTGTGAGTGAAAGAGAGGAACAGAAATGCTTCCTGCTGCAAGCTGACAGTTACATGGAACCCCCTGAAGTTATAAATTGAGTTCTTCTACTAATTACTGGTCTGAAGGGGACAAAGATCCACATTTTATTTCTCTTGCGGAACTTGCAACATAAGCACTTGTGAATTTTACATTAGGGTCAAGCTGGGAAGTTCCCAGCCGGTTTTACCTGGAGTAGAGGAAAGTGTCACCTCCCATGCAAATAAGGTCAGATAGTCCTTCCTGCCTTGGGTGCCTAGAGGGAGATGTGAGTGTAACAGATTCTAATAAGGAAGTTGATATAGAGGAGGGGAAAAGGAAAGAAGGAAAGAAAAACAAAACTAAATATAGATCCTGTTTGAAATAAAATTTTGTTTAGAAATTTGAAATAAAATCTTATGGATTCTAAGAGCACATCTTTCAGAAAGACTTCAGAATTTTGTAATATCATTCCTTAAAATTGTATGCCACACCAAATCAACTATTCCATCTACTTTCTAAACTACTCATTGTAAGACCAATAAAGCTACACAGCAGGCAGGTACTTTAATAAAATAGACCCAGTTCTCCAGAAAGAGGAACCTGTGGTTCAAATGCTAACACTTTTGATCAGGTAAGCACTTTATTTTTACCAATGAGCAATCACTTTTATGTGGATGCAGATCGAAATGTTCTTGAGAAGGAAAATAAAATGGGCAAGGGTTTGGGGGACAAAATACTGCTATGATGTAACATTTCAAAACAGGTTTTCTGAGAAGGAAAAATAACTACAGCATTTCTAATGGGTATACATACCCTTTCTAACTTCCTGGAAAGTCACAGTTCACTCCCCCGAAAAAGCAGTAGCTTCATTCGAATTTGGGTAACAAAATTCACTCATTTGTTCATTCAAAAAATAATCATTGAACATATTGTCTTTGTAAAAGGAAATAAGAATACTTGTGCTGAATGCTATCTTCATTATACAGTTTCTTTTCTCTTTTGTTTTTATTCTACTTACTATACCTGTACTGACATATGACTGGACAAAAATAATGTGAGGGATAATTAATACATTGAGGACCAATAGCTGAGAACTAGGAAAGAGAAAATAATCAATGAGTGTCTCATAAAATATTGAAGAGTTCTGGGAGTCATCAAGACTTAACTTGAAATCCCAGCTCTTCCACTTATTGGCTGCCTGGATGAAAGAAACATCCCCTGGATGTCAAGTCCCTCAGATAGAACATGTTCTATCAGTACCTACCCAGCTAGTAGCTGTGAGGATTAAATGAGATGCTGGCAAGCACCCCTCCACAGCGCATATTCAAAGAATTATAGCTACGTGGGTTATCTTTTGGAAAACTAAACTTACATAATGTCTTTCTTAATTCCTACGAGGACTTCTTGGCAAGACCTAAGAAACATTAGGTTTTATTTTACCTCTTCAGAAGCAATTAGTTTTCTCATGCTCATCTTCTCTAAAAATATAACTCTTGGAATTTTTACATCTCAAATAAATGCATGAAGAAAAATTTCCACCTTCAAGGATCCCTTCCAATAAAATAACCACAAAAATACTTACCTAGTTTTGGCAAGGAATAGGGGACTTTAAAGTAGTCTTCATAAAATTCTATTAGTCTCTTTGTTATATGGAGAGCATAGTCCCCAGATCCTCTTCTGATAGCATCAGGTCTTGCATATAATCGCACCTAATTAAAAAAATATATAAAAGTTACATTAGCCTTTGGTATTCAAATTCTATCTTCCCTGCATATATGAATCTGCACAAATCACTCTGAATGCTACAAAAATTAAATTGCATTCTTATTCATATATCAAAGCATGCTGCAGCTGAAAGAACCAAACTTGAACAATTAAAGCAACCAAGTTGAGCAAGTTACAATTTCCTCACTTTACAAGATGATATAGAGAAGATTTATACACCTTGCATCAAAATAAATATTCAAGTTATCACTTACATGTGCTTGCTAGAGATATGAAGGTATGGTGGATTAGTATAATGGTTCCTTGACTATGCTGTAAGTAGGCAGGATACGGTGGCTCCGCAGGAAAGAAAATTCATGGTTTGTTAAAGACACACTGCATCAAGCTTTGGAAGTATTACCAGGCTGAACAAAATATAATTTATGCTTCCTTCTTTTCTTTTGAAGCAACTGTCCTTATTCCCAATATGCAAAGTAGGAATAGCAAATTTTTCATGTACATAAATAATTGCCATTCTGGAAGGCTGTCTGCAACTGCTCCCAGCTTCAAAACCAGCTGAAGTGTTCCATATTTCTAACACAATTCGGATACTTAATATTGATTTTTAAATCAAGCATTGTATATTATCTAGT
The DNA here is from genome assembly GCF_003009895.1 of Hyaena hyaena. Taxonomy (NCBI): domain Eukaryota; kingdom Metazoa; phylum Chordata; class Mammalia; order Carnivora; family Hyaenidae; genus Hyaena; species Hyaena hyaena. The sequence goes on from NW_024082549.1 coordinate 19,452, forward strand.
CCTTGGCCAAAAAGAAGCCTGAGGCAAATAACATAAAACTGAACAAAACTAACAATTGTACAGAAAAGGTTAAAATGAGATTAGTTTTCATAAAGATTTCATAAAGCCATCCAGCATCTTTCTTTCCAAAGGCTAAATCTATTTTTCACAGATGTGTCCCCTAATCCTCTTATCAATTCTGTGAATAAGAAATGTGCATTTTTGTGGAGCAGTAGAGAACACAGCAGCCTGAGAGTTGGGTGTTAGTCCCGTTCTGCCACTAAGCAAGTTGGGTGATATTGAACAAATTACTTAACCTCTTTCGGCCTCAAGTGTTCTCACTTATAAAACGAAGGTGTCGACCAAAGTGCTTTTGAGTTCTAAAACATTACTTCCAATCCCATTTTATAGATAAAGGAGTTTGTGTTCTTTTCAAATTACTAAAGAAAAAGGAAAATAAATGATTTACTGCGTATGTGGAAATGGATATGTATAGTCAACAGGAAGACAAAAGAAAGCTGTACTCGATCATATAAAAATTGATTTTACAATTAACTCTGTTATCCTCACTTAAGAAGACAACAGATGTATATAAACCAAAAGAGTAGAAAGTTAAAAAAAAATGCATCCTGACTTGATGTTAGAAAGACGTAATTCAGTAAGATATTTACTGAATTCAGTGACAGTTATTTACTGAAATAGTGAAACTACTTCTTAACCAATAACCAAATCAAATATCAAACTTAGTTCACAGTCACCTACAGTTTAGGTTGGCAGTAGTATAAAGCCAAAAACTCTCAGGAAGAACTGGCTACAGCAGCAGAGCTTAAGACTCTTATTAAAGAGATAGTGAATATGATTCCCTGACCCTGACATCAACTGATTGTAAACATGCACTGTCTTACATAAAGTTCCCAAGAAGCAAACCCTAAGGAAAGAGGGAGCATACAAGTAATTTACTAAGGAAGCATTCTTAGCAGAAACCTGTAAAAGAACAAGGCAAGTGAGACAAGGGAGGCTAATAAGGTGAGCAAAGGCGTGTGCAATTTGAGGTAAAGCCCTGGGTTCAGCCTGATCCCACAGGGGGCTCTAGAGTATAAATTGCACTTGGAAGTTTGCACTGCATTGAGGCATGATAGCTAGAACTCCATAGTCTTATACCTGTCATTGGATACTGGTTATTAAGGAGAAGGCATAAAATCCCAAGGACTTACTCTTGGAGCACCTAGGTCCAAAGATAGTCCTTCAGAAAAGATTTTATGTGTCAACTGTCAGGAGCAGAGCAATGAAGAGGGGGGGATACACACATCAAAAAGGAAAGGAGATCTGGTCTGTGCATAATCAACATCCACCACAGACAGTAATCATTCATTCCTGTAGTCATTCAATCCGTAAATATTTATTTGGCACCTATCTTGCACCAGGGTCTCGACAACGGATTTTTAACTTAGTGATGAAGAAGACATGTTTTCTAACCAGAGATGGTACAAAGCATTTTGAGGAAAAAAAAGCAATGAAGATGTAATACCCATCCTCAAAGATCTTCCCATGTATTGGGTAGGCTAGAGAATAACAACAGGTAATATAAATGCCATATGAATGGAAAACTAAAATAACAAATGTATTCTGAGGAAGAATAGATAGCTTTAAGAAGGTCAAGGTGAAGTAAATATTAATTCATGTTGAAACCATAACCAGGACCACTGCAAACTGATGCAGAAAAAGGTCACTGATTTTACTCCTACGAAGCATCACTGATTTGGGTAGAAATACAGGCATTCCTGTCAATCAACTCTACCAGTTAGTCAAGCTATCTGTAGATCCAGACAAGAGAAACACAATTAAATCAATTTGGTTGTCAAGACTTGATGGAAATAATCCAATCTAAGTGAGAAGATAAAACATACACAGGCTGAGCACAGTGACTACATTTGCTCATTCAAACATTTATTGCACACCTGCTGTGTGCCAGGTATTGTACTAAGGAATAGAATAATAAAAATTCTTATCACAAAATGAACAAGACATTTACACTCTTAAGAGTTTATACTACTCTTAAGAGGTCTATAATATGTGCAGACAAATCCACATAGAAATATAATGTAAGCAATGGGACAGTGTACCCTGACTCCCCCCATTGCAAATGATTAACTGACTAACCTCAAACACAAGACCCAGCACCACCCCCCAGCCCACATTCTTGCCTTTTCCAAAGCATCATGCCTGAACTTCTCTTTACTCCAATATCACCAATTTACTCCTCCATACTGGGTCATTTTCATTAGCAAATACTTTGTATCATTTACCACGTTTTCAAACAAAAATCTTTATTGAGCATAGTTTCTGCAGCTATGGTTTCCAGCAATATCCATTGAAAACGTTTTCCATATAGTTAGTATGAACATGTAAGTTAACATCCAAGCTAGAACACTTTTGAGAATGAAAACAGTACTGAGATAATAACTGTAAGTAGGGTGGTTACCTAGTTATGCTGCCTGCTTCTAATCTTTCTTGAATGTACTGCAATAAAGCTTTAATCTCCACCATATACCAACAGTATTCATCCCCACTATATACAAAATGTGTTCTCATTGAGACCACTAATAGCTTCAGAATGCCAGATTCAACAGTCAGATTCTAGTCTTCAACATGCTAAACCTATCAGCAGCATTTGACACAATCGTTTCCCTTCCTTGAACCATTTTCTTCCCTTGGCTTCCATCTTACTTTTCCTTCTATCTTGTTAACACTCCTTCTCAGCCTCCTCACTGATTCTGCCTCATCCTTATCCCTCTCATTACTTAATTTTGGAAAGTTAAAGTGTTAATCCACAGACATCTTCATTTTTTTGTTTATGTTCAATATCTTGATGGCAACACTAATCTCATGGTTATAAATATCATTTAGATGCTACAGTCCTAACCTGTAATTCCATAATTCCAGACTCATTGATCCAGCTGTCCACTGGACATCTGCACTCTGGATGCAAGGGAAATAAAAGCAAAAATAAACTACTGGAATTTCATCAAAATAAAAAGCTTCTGCACAAAGAAGGAAACAATCGACAAAACTAAAAGGCAACTGATGGAATGGGAGAAGATATGCACAAATGACATATATGACAGATTTGATAAAAGGTTAGTATCCAATATATGTAAAGAACTTATAAAACACAATATCCAAAAATGAATAATCCAATTTAAAAATAGGCAGAAGACACAGACATTTTTCCAAAGAAGACATGCAGATGGTTAACAGACACATGAAAGATGCTCAGTATCACTCATCACCAGGGAAATACAAATACAAACTACAATGAGATATCACCTCACACCTGTCAGAATGGCTAAAACCAACAACACAAGACATAATAGGTGTTGGCAAAGTTGTGGAGAAAGGGTAACCCTTTTACAATGTTGGTGGGAATGCAAACTAATGCAGCCACTCTAGAAAACACTATGTTTTCCTCAAAAAGTTAAATATAGAACTATCCAACTATCCAGCAATTGCACTACTAGGTATTTACCCAAAGAATCCAAAAATACTAGTTCAAGGGATACATGTATCCTGATGTTTATAGCATTATCTACAACATAGATATAGATATATAGTTATTATATATATCAAATGTATATAATAGAATATTAGCCATCAAAAAGAATGAAATTTTGCCATTTTCAATGACATGGATAGAACTAGAGAGTATAATGCTAAGTGAAATAAATCAGAGAAAGACAAATACCGTATGATTTCACTCTTATGTAGTTTTAAGAAACAAAATGAATAAGCAAAGGGAAAAAAAGAGAGAGAAAGAGGGGAGGGCAAACCAAGAAACAGACTCTTACTACAGAGAACAGACTGATGGTTACCAGAGGGGAGGTTAGTTGGGGGATGGGCTAAATAGGTGATGGGGATTAATAATCCAGTGCCCTCCAGCCAACCTATGGTTGATGCAAGCCAAGAACTCTTAACTGGAAGAAATTGTATTGCCTTGTACAATCTGAATCCAAACACACTGAGTCCACATACTCAGGTAGTGACTACTCTAACCTGTGCTAACATATGGGCACAACCTGTTGGACAGTTTTAGCTTCCTGTGAACATTTGCAACCACTGCTTTAATCACTTCCCACCTCTTGCCACGTACAGCTGCTATCTGTCCTTACTTGTGGACTTCTCCATAGTGTGCCAATAGCTGGCATTTTTGAGGCTGCTTTGATATTTTGTAATTGAGAGTTCATTTCAAAAGCAGAAAAAGACAAAAAAATATATTAAGGCAAGGAAAAGTTTCACTGAAACATAAAGAAAAAAACAGATTCCATCACTACAGTATAGATGATGGATTGCAAGGGAATAGGAACAAATATAAGGATAGGATATGAGTTAGACTATTATAGAAGTCCTAGTAAAAGGTGATTATGGTTTGGATTGGAGAGATGGTAGAAGGTATGCAGAGAAATAGATGGATTTATTCAACTAGCACTAACATTCTATCTAATAAGTCCTTTAGTTACCAAGTTAATCTAGTCACATTCTCACATAAGAACAATCATTTACTTTGTCTGTACCCATCTCATACCAGTGCTCTGTTGGAACAAATGAGATCCATTTGAAGGATAATAGGGACTAGTTCAAAATAGTTCACCAACTGGAGTACCTGGTGACTCAGTCGGTTAAGCAGCCAACTTAGGCTCAGGTTATGATCTCATGGTTCGGGAGTTTGAGCCCCACATTGGGCTCTGCTTCAGATTCTGTGTCTCCCTCTTTCTCTGCTTCTCTCCCACTTGTGCTTTGTCTCTCTCTCTCTCTCTCTCAAAAATAAATAAACATTAAAAAAATATTTCACCAACTGGATAATTCTTGTGTGGTTGTCAGGAGTTTGCTGTACAATAATTCATTTTATAGTGCAAAAAAATCACAGTTGTTTTCTTCTTCTAGAGTAACAAAGTTCTACTTAATCATAACATAGAAACTAAGTTCATAAATATAGTTACCACTCAAAAGCAATGAAATATAATTTTATTACACCTGCTTATTTGCATTTTCTGACATTCCAGGATAAGAGCTCAGCTCTAAAACTGTAAATTGCTTCCTAGGGTTTATCTCTCCCTCTCATAGCTTCATCCAACAACCAGTATAAACCAAACTGCCCATTTACTCCAATGGAAAGGACACTACACTAGGAATACAAAAGAATGTGAGACACAGCATTCTCCCTAACTACTCTGGCAACTTGCAAATGTCAGTTAACTTTTCTAGGTCTTAGCTCAAAGTTCCATCTGAAGGTAATAGTTTATCAGTGCCTATAAATATTATGCTGAGAAATTGGAATATCTCAGTTCTTCTCATCTAGTCCCCTTATTGAGGATAAAATAATGAAAATTTTATTTAATCTTCACAGGACTTTACTCCTCTGTATTTTTCACTTCTAATAGAAATACATGCATCCCAACTTCTCAGCTAACATCTTTTACTCTTGAGTGTTCCTTGTTTTTTCCCATTAACTGTCCATGAGCTTGGTACTGATTAGACAGAAATAACTTTAACAATCAATATGGAATAGAAGAGGTTGGCTTTTGAAAAATATTCTTATGGGGGCACCTGGGTGGCTTAGTCGGTTAAGCATCCGACTTCGGCTCAGGTTATGATCTCACAGTTCGTGGGCTGAGCCTCGTGTCGGGCTCTGTGCTGACAGCCAGCTGAGAACCTGGAGCCTGTTTCAGATTCTGTGTCTCCCTCTCTTTCTGACCCTCCCCTGCTCATGCTGTCTCTATCTCTCTCTCAAAAATAAATAAAATATTTTTTCAAAAAGTAAAATATTCTTATGGTACCACCCATGTAATAATATATCACAGCAATGATCTAAGATACAGGAGTTACATATTTTTGATGCCTTAGAACATTTTAATGCCCAAAATAGGTGTTCCAAGGGTGGTGTCTGTTGGACCCACTGGCCTTGACTTTGGAGTTTCATGGACTCACTATATTTAAAGTATATTTGTTCCATCCTTTTATAGGATTTTAGGTATTTTAATCATTGAAGGGGAAAAATGCTAAAGGCAGTTATCTCAAATTCCTTTGTCACAAAAATAGGAATGGCAATTTTGTTTAAACTATCCTGACAACTGAGAGTGGCTGCTTAGAGGACACACAGGGACAAATCCTGAGACCACATCTGCACCTAGCAGGAAAAAGTGCCATGATCTGTGAAATGCCATCTGTGCTCTTAAGGATAGGAGAAGTGGTACTGGTGTCAGGTATTTGCCATCATCGGGATAGAATATCCTTTGGAAAGGAGTCACAGTAGAAGGGAACTTTGGATAAATTTAAACTGACTGTGTCTCTGATAGCTGTGAAATTTACAATAGGAACATCAAAGACTGATTAAGGATTTAATCACTGGGACATTTATTTATTCAGTTAATATTTAATGAGCATCTATTAACAGTCAAACCACTGTTCACATGCTGAGTGTCCAAAGGTAAGCAAAAGAGACACGATCTCTTTTTTCAAAGAGCTTGCAGTCCAGTAGAGAAATACAGCAACAAAGTCTTATGGTTGAGAATAATAAAATAGATCTAATTTACACTGGCTCTTCAGAAAAGTCCTCTCCACAGAGATGGTGGCTGATCAGAACATGGACAAAGCAACAGGGAAGTACAGGAAAGCAAGCAATTATTCAAATCTTCACATGTAACATCCATCTTTCATTGTATTAAAGTTTCAAAGGGAAGGTAAAAATACATTTATAGTTGCAATATAATGCAAAAAAATGTAAACAAACACATGCAATTGTCAGAAATGTTTTAAAATCATACACTAAATAATCCTGGAGACATTCTTCTAATAATTTTAAATAATTCATATATTTTCACATTTATCTTCACAAAATATCTGTAGAATAACCATGGAGTTAGCAATACTTTCTGATTTTATAGATGAAAAATTTGAAGAGGTTTTTTATAGTCATTGAGTCACTTTAAAGGACAATGAGACTAAATCTCTCTGTGTATAAGCCTTTCTTCTAGATTGTTTTAATTATTTGTTGAGTTAAAAGTGAATTGTAGTAGCTGATATATAATTATGCGAAACAGTATGTAGTTACACCAAACAGCAAAGAAGAGGAAGAAAAAAGAAAAGAATATATTCACAATAGTGGTATACCTGTTCAATAAAGAATTGAGTAACATTTTCTCTGATTAGACATTTATAATTTAGTGCATTAAAGTCAAACAAACCTTCTGGTTTTCCAGTGTCCTTCCCTGAGAAAATTTTGCGCTGCAGGAGTACGTTAGGAACTTTGGAAGACACAGTGATTATTGCATGGCTTTAAAATATCACTATCGTAACAGTAATAAGTTCACTTTTCCTTCTGCCTACATGAAAACTCAGTCTCTTTCTTTACTAACTGCAAAAACAACGCTGCTGTTGTCACTAAATTCTCAGTCAATAAAGCTGAATTAATTCACCTATGTGAATATAATTTGATTTGGGGGTGCTCCATATAAATCAGTAAACCAGAACAAGCCAGAGAGAAAGGAGCAGGTGTTTTCAGCACTATGTAGAAGACGAATATATTGATACAAAGAGGAAAGGATGTTGTAAACAAGAAACTAAAAGCCCAAGAGTATTAGCTTTATTTACAATTCAGAAGCTAACTTTTTTTTTAAAGCAAAAGGGAAATAAATACACACAAAATTCTGACAGAAGCAAGGAACCAGTGCTCAGATGCATATGCCAAAACATAAAGAGGAAGCCCAGAGGAGCCGAGGGCAGGAGCTGGCTGGCTAGGCCAGGCAGTGTGGGCCCAGGGGACAGGCATGTGAAGCCTGGACATCTCAGGTGAAGAGTTTTGGTTGTGGCTCTGAGAAACTGAGAGCATCTTTGGCAGAGTAACATGACTGGAAAAGACAAAGGGAGATTATTTAGCCAATGGAACTTAAGACGTGTTGAGAAAGGAAGACTAGTGAGTAGAAAATCATATTACAGGTGAAAAATTTGTTCTGTAGCTTTTACAGCAAGAACAACCTAATAGACAGCCTCTATCACCATAGTCAAAGAACTCATTCTGGGAAGGAACAGAATTTAGAATTGGGGATGGATAGGTAGTAAATCCCAGTACTGTATGAAGAATGAAGTACATGCTGATAGCAAAACCACAACTACTTCAAAATGTACCATTTGAACAAAACATGCTACAGACACAAATATTAGAGCCTCTCTGGGAGTCTCACCATGGAATCCATGCCACAGAGCCACAGGATAGATATTCTGAAAACAACGACTAAAACATCTTTAAAGAGGCCAGAGAGCAGCCTTATACTCCATTCCACTTGGTATCAAACAGTATCAATAAGGAAACTGCAGAATACGGTCACTGACAAAGTTGCTCTGATGTCCGGTCTCTGCTTGTATTTTCCTCCCTCTACCTTCACAGAGTTTTCCTAAGGATTCTGAGACAGGTCTGCTACATATACGGGGTTCCTTTTGGACTAGTGGCCTTTATTCTATAGCGTCATAGACTCTATATTTGAAGTGTTTGTCCCATCTCTCAGGAGAAGTCTTTTTTTTTTTACTTTTTTAATATTTTATTTATTTCTGAGAGAGAGAGAAAGAGAGAGAGAGCATGAGTAGGGGAGGTTCAGAGAGAGAGGGAGACACAGAATCTGAAACAGTCTCCAGGCTCTGAGCTAGCTGTCAGCACAGAGCCTGATGCGGGTCCCGAACCCACAAACCATGAGATCATGACCTGAGCTGAAGTCAGACGCTTAACCGACTGAACCCCTCAGGCGCCCCTTAACAGGAGAAGTTTTAAGTATTGTGTCCATCTTTTCGATCTCTCCTTTCACCTTACTGTGTCTGATACAGTGCCATTCACCCAGTAGGGACTAACAGCATGTTTCTGACTCCCATAAAATAGCAATAAACTTTGAAGGTCCTTGTCCGTTCCAGCACTAAAATGCTGTTATAATAGATTGATTACACCTTCCAACTACATTTTCCTTCAGGCAAGGAAATTAGCACTGTGGCAACCTGTATAGTCTCTTCTTGTAAATCACTTCACATTTATATACTAAGCACAGTATTTACTAGTTCACTATGGAGCTTACAAGTTCCACTTACTTACAGACACTTCAAAGAAAGGATACCACTTTGCCATATTCAGGTGGCTATCACATGTTTCTAATAGATACGTGGTAAGCTGAACAATAGCCCCCAGGACACCACGTCCCAATCCTTATAACCTGTGAATGTTACCTAAAGGGACTTCACAGTTGTGATTCAATCAAATACCCTGAGATGAGAAGATCATTCTGGATTATTTGGGTGGGCCCTAAATGTAATCACCAATGTCCCTGTAAGGGGGAGGCAGAGAGAGCTTTGACTAAAGAAAAGGAGAATGCAAGAGGATGGCAGAAACCGAGAGAAAGCTGAGAATGCCATGACCCCCAGAATATATGGAATACCATTCTAGAAGCTGGAAAGGCAAGAACAACATCATCCTCTAGAACCTCCAGAATAATCAGCTCTGCTAACATTTTGATTTTAGTCCCATAAGACTCATTTGGACTTTCTAACCTCTGGAACGATAAGAAAACAAATTTGGGTTAAGTCACTAAGTCTGCAGTAATTCCTTACAGCAGTAACAGGAAATGAACACTTCATACCTTTTTTTATCTTCCCACCAGTTAATTCGTTTTTTTGCGTAGATTTGCAGCTTCTTGTAGGAGCACACTTTGTATTTATTTGTGTGCTGTTCTTTCTGTTGCAGGCATGTTATTTACGGCTTTCAAACTGCTAATGTTGGCACACTTATTTTACTCACACATGTTATTACCAAGCACCCAACACATTACTGCATATATCTGGTACACACACACACACACACACACACACACACACACCCTCAGTGAGATATTTGAGTAAAAGTTAGAATCATCTACGGCAATTTTCCTTCAAGTGCTGTTGCATTATGCTTTGCATCAGATTCACCTTGGGGGGAGGGTAACTGTTTAAATTCAGATTCTCAGGCATACACACTCCCAGAAACTCTGAATCACCTCTCTCTGGCAGGGGCCCTAAAATCCACATTTTGATAAGCTTGCCAATTGAATCACGCATATATTAAAGTTGAGGAACTACTGGCCCAAAGTCACCTGAACGACATTTTGTTCATTCAGCTCCACAGCAAGCGAAACTCGCGCCTTGAAAGAAATATTTAGCAAAAGCCTTACACATAGGAAGACATATATATCTTTATTTCTTAAATCTCTTTGAACATCAGAATCTTCAATGAATATACATTCAACATGGCTGGTATTATTTTTAACTCTAACAACTAATCTTTCCTTCTCCATGCACAATAAATGATAAACAACAGATGAGTCAAGTCCAATGTTTGGAAACCAGTAAAAGTTATTTAATACTGTCACAGACTATGGATAAAACAGTAGCTTTTAATCCCTCTCTGAGATAGAGTACTTCTTTTGTAGTTAATTGAATTGAAGTTATCTTTCTTAAGTGACATAGAATAAATATAGAGAATTTCCTTATTAAGCTATCTATTTTATGACTGGTCAAATTTCTTCAGCAAGACTGATAACCAAGTACATCTATTTGTACATACAGGAGCTCAGCGCTCAGTTGGATTCAGTTACAATTTGGTTTGGCCCATCTGTCGTTTTATTCCCTGATTCCCAAGTGCCTGCTGACCTCACTTTTACATATGACACCTTCCCCCTCCAAATCAACTCTCCAGTTCAAACACAGTCCTGCCTGGCCCCTCTGCTCCCCTGTATCTTTCAGAGATTCCAGTAGCTTCTCCCATCTAGGGCCGGAACCCAGAATTCATTTGTTCATTCACTCATTTAACAAATATTTATTGAGAGTCTAATTTGGTGCCAGACCCACATCTAGGCACTGTGGATATAGAAGTGAACCAAACAGACAGAAAGCCCTGCCATGGAGAGCTAAGTAAGTGAAATAAATACTAATATATAGCATGTATGTTAAATAACAGTAAGAGCTCAGCGCATGTGCGCACACACACATGCACACACTCACCAGAGAAGGGAGTAAGGAAATATCAGGGCCAGAGAGAACTTCACTGAGAAGCTGATATTTCAGTTAAAATATAAAGGAGGTAAGGATGTGAGCAATGTGGATACAGATTTCTGGGGGGAAAGAGAATAGCCACTTTTCAATGTCCTGAAAACCATCATTTCAGTCCTCAAGCATCTGGATCATCTTTCTCTAAAGAAATTGCAAACTATTCCAATCATATAGAAAAGTCCGGTAAGAAAGTGCATTATCCTAGTACCCCCAACAGATTTAAATAATGCTGATGTGCTTTTTCACATTTGCTTTGGACATTTTTTAATACGTAAAACATTACAATTCCCTTGAAGCAATTCCCCTTCTTCCCATTCTAGAATTAACCACATCGTGACATACTTCAGTGTATTTCCCCTTCATGATATATTTGTCACTCAGTGTTATTTTACTTCTATTCAAAGGAGTATCAATTTACATCCCACCAGCAATATATGACAGTCTTGTTTCCCCACATCTTCACCAAATTTTGTATTTTGAAATGTTCATTAATCAATGGATATGAAATGGTATCTCTTTGTTAGTTGTAATTTGCATCTTCCTGATAATGGTAATGTTGAACAATCACTTTGCATGTTTCCTGGCTATTATATTTTCTTCTGCAAACTGCCCTACGCTTTTGCCCATTGTTCTAATGGATTCTTAGCTTTTTTCTCATGATCTGAAGTCGTCCTTTGTATATTCTGGGCAGTAATCATTTGCCAGTAATCTTCTACTCTGTGCTACCCTTGTACACTATGTCTCTGATCAAATAGAATGCTTTACTTTTAATGTAGTCAAATATCAAATGTTCCCTTCAGGGTTTTTCCTTTCTAGATCTCTTTAAAGAAGTCTTTCACTGCCCTCACGGTCAAAAAGATATTTTTCTTAAACTTTCTTCTAAAGTTTTTAAACTTTTGCTATTCAAAGCCAGAGCTTTAAGTCATGGGGAATATATTTGTGTGAATGATGTGAAATAGAAATCTCATTTTATTTTTTTTCCTATGTGGATAATCAATTGTCTCAGTAAATTTGTTAAAGAGTCTTGTCTTCCCCACTGATTTATAATGCCCCTCTGCATACACCAAGTCACATATACTTGGATCTCTACAGTTTCTGTTATTGGTCAGTATGCCTATTATCATGACAATAGCACTTTGTGTAATCACTAAAACTAAATTATAAATTGTGAGGTCTAATAAGATGCTGATCTTATTCTTTTTCAAAACTTCCTTATTATTCTATATGAATTTTAGGATGATTTTCCACACTTAAACACAAAATCCTGTTGGGGATTTTGCTAAAATTGCACTGGATTTGCATGTTAATTTGACATCTTCAAACATTATATCTTAACATCCATGTCCATGGAATATCTCTTGATTATTTCAGTCCTTACCCCACTTTCAAGTTTCACGATAAAAGCCTTGCACATCTTCTATTAGATTTTATTTCTAGATACCCTATGGTTAGCTGTCACTGTGAATAGGATTTGGAAAATCATATTTCTGATCTATTATTTTGATATCAGCCACTTACTGATTTTTGTAAAGTGACTTCGAAACGAGCCAACTTCCTGAATTAATTTTAATAGTTTTACTGTGTTGTTTTGCATTGGCTTGCCTCAGTCAGGATTCCTAGAACAATGGCAAAGAGGAGTGTGAAAGAAGGCATCCTTATCTTATTTTTCACTCTATTTGGAATGTTTCTATTGTTTCACTACCAACTATAATTCTTGCTGCAAGATAAGGAAATTCCCTTCTATTCATTGTTTGCCAAGAATTGTAACATGAATAGTGTTGGATTTTTCTAATGCTTTCATCACATCTATTCAGATAACATGTTTCTTCTTTTTTCCTGTGTTCTGTTAAGGCAGCGAATTATAGTAATAAATTTTCTAGTGTTAAACTGTTTGGTTTCCTGGGCAGGGAGAGAGGGGAGAAGACAATCTACTTAGACATGTTGGGAAGTTTTCCTCTTTGTTTAAGATAAGATGTAACTTAAAAAGCAGAATCAGACCCATAAATCCAGAGAACAAACTGGTGGTTGCCAGAGGAGAGGGACTTGGTGCGGGGGTGGCGAGGAGATAGGCAGAATGGGTAAAGGGAAGTGAAAGATACAGGCTTCAGTTTGGGAATGAATAAGTCACAGGAATAAAAGGCACAGCATAGGGAATATAGTCAATGGTACTGTAATAGTGTTATGTGGTGACAGATGGTAGCTACACTTGTAGTGAACAGAATATAATGTATAGAGCTGCTTAGTCACCATGTTGTACACCTGAAACTAATGTAAAATTGTGTATCGACTAGATAGATAGATATAGGTAGATATAAATAGATAGATAGATAGATAGATGATTGATAGATGATAGATAGATAGATAGATAGATAGATAGATAGATAGATAGAGATAGAGAGAAGGATATAACTTTTCCCAAATAGTTGGTGGAACATACCTATAAAACTGTATAAACCTGATAGTTTTCTGTGTAGGGAATATTTTTGATTAGTGATTCAATATTACCATGGCTATTGATAATTTATATTTTTCTTAAAATTATGCATTACATCTAAGCTTTAAAAACCATAAGCATGAAATTCTTCATATACTCTGTTTTTAAAATCTGTCCTTTATCTATAGTCATTTCCATTCTAATAATGTTTATATCTTCCCTTTCTCTTGATTAAGACTGCCAGATAATTTCTTTCATTATACTTATTCCTCTGAACCCTTCAATTTATGTTTTAAATATGACCTTATATACTACATTCTTCAAGGCTATAAATTCCTTCTAAGTATAGTTCTGTTGAATCCTATGAAGTTTAAGCAGTGTTTTCATTTTTTATTAATTTCTAAATATTTCATAACTTCCTATTTGACCCATAAGTTATTTAGAAACATATATTTAACTTTCTAATGTACATGATTTTTAGGTTATCTCTTTATTATTACAACCTAATTTTATGGCCAAAAGAATGGCCTCTTTGATACTAATTGTTGGTATTGTTTCAAATATTGTGTAGACTAGTAATTAATGAATTTTGTAAGTAACTGACAGGGATGCTTAAAAACAATGTTTAACCTCTAAATTGTAGGTATATAATTCTAAATATACTACTTATATTAATATTGTATTGTCTAAATCTTCTAAATTTCTGTTAGGTTTCTTGCTTTATATTTCTGAGAAAGCTGTTAAAATCTCCCACAAGTCCATTAACTTGGACTTGGTTCATCTGCAGTTCTGCCAGTTTCTTGCATCATATATTTTGAGCCAATATTATTTGTTGCATAGAGGCTTGTGTCTTCCAGGTTAAATCCTTCTATAATTTTAGCCTCAATAATGCTAATGCCTTAAAATCTATTTTACCAAATAACATCAGCTTTCTTCCTTCTATGTGGAGAATTTGGGGCTTTATATTTAAGAAGAATCTTCTTAAACATAGTATCAGGTTTTATTCCTTTACCAAATTTTACTTATTCCGTATTTTAATAAGCAAATTCAGTGTAAATGTATATAGGTATAGGTATATATATATATATACCATATATATATACAAATATATATATTTGGATTCTGTTCTATCTACTCATCTTTCTTTTACTGTGCTTCTTTTTTTTCACTCCTACTTTCTATTAGATTGATCATGTTTTCTTTATTCCATGTTCATCCTTTCATTCATTTAGAAATTGTATATTCTATTTATATCTACTCCTTCAGTGGTTTCACTTAAATGCCAATGTATAATTACTTTACATAGTCTAATGTTAATTCATATCTCTACATGCCTCTAGAACAAAGACCTGAATATACTATACATTCAGTATCATGTGGTTGTCATGTGAATAGGTCTAAAGCTAGACTACCTGGATCTGGGTCCTTGCTCTACCTCTTAGCAACATTTAATGAGCAAATTACTGATTATGTGTCTGCAGCAGTTCCCTGAGAAATAAAGCTAATAATAAAAATTTTTTAAATAATTGCTTGGGAATTATGAGAATTAATTTAGTCACATAAGGAAGGAAAGGGCTTAAAGAAGTACCTAGTAGATATATTAACTGTTACAAATGTTCATTCTCTTATTACACTATAGATACAACTCATTTTTAAAACCAACAAAATTAGTCATTATTACTATTTCACAGGTGACACTAATTTAAATTTACCAATAAGTTTACCAATTCCTTGCTTCACCATTGCTTTTTTTTCATGTTTTGTTTTTTTTTCTGTATTTTTTCTGTTAAATTTCCTTCTTCCTTGGGAATATCTAGTGGTCAGTCTTTTCACAATGGTCAATAAATAGAAAATGGCCAGTCTTTTTGTCTGAAAATGTCTATATTTTTTTTGCTCATAATTAATAATTTATAAGATATGGAAGTAGACAATAACTTTAACTTTCAAAACTTTGAAAGTGTGTGTTACACTACGTAGGGGACTCTATTTTCACTGATGAGAAGTCCATTTGTCATTCAATTCTTTTTTTTTTTTTTTTGAGAAAGAGTTAGAGACAGCATGAGCAGGAGAGGGTAAGAGAAAGAGGGAGATACAGATCGGAAGACAGGCTCCAGGCTCTGACTAGTTGTCAGCACAGAGCCTGACATGGGGCTCAAACTCATGAACTGTGAGATCATGACCTGAGCCGAAGTCAGACACTTAACCGACTGGGCCACCCAGGCATCCCTATCATTCCATTCTTAATAGGTGATATTTCTTTTCTCTCTGGTTGCTCTTTATTAACCATGAGAAGTTTTAAATTTTCAGAAAGCAGAGAGAAGAGTATAATAAACTCCTGTATGACCATCTCCTAGATTCAATAATTATCAAGAATTTGCATCATATTTCTTTTCTTTTTCTTCACTGAAATGTTTAAAGGAAATCACAGATATTATGCCACTTCACCTATACCATATGCACCTCCAAAATTTTATCTATCTTTTACATCATAATGTCATTATGTATCCCACAAAATTAATTCCAGCTTCTTTTAATTTTTTTTCTTGAGTTAGTGTTTTATAGTTTTACCATGATGTTTCCACTATGGCTTAGTTTATACTTATTCTGCTTACGCCATTTTGACCTCCCCTTTACCTCACCACACTATCCCAAATCCAATCCATCACAGAGCCCTTTTAACTTTCTTTTAAAGTTTATTTATTTATTTGGGGGGTGGGGAGGGGTAGAGAGAGGGAGAGAGAGAATCCCAAACAGGGTCCATGCTGTCAACACAGAGCCTAACACACGGGGCTCGAACTCACAGAACCATGAGATCATGACCTGAGCTGATATCAAGGGCCAGATGCTTAACCAACTGACCACCCAGGTGCCCTTGAGCCCTTTTAACCTTACTTCTTTAACCTTTAACCTTACTTCAGGCCATCACTTCTCTCCCTATCCACTGCCACTTAAGTCAAGTGAACCCATCTCTAGCCTACACTACTATAATTTCACAACTTATCACATCCTTCCTTCCTCTCTACATTCAATCTTCATAATGTAGCCAGAAGCCTCTTTTCAGAATGCAAAATCAGTAATGTAATCTCCATCTTAAGATCTTCATTTTCTCTGAAGAAAAGGCCTATATTGTTTCTGTGGTCAGTCTCTCAAGAGCTATGCATAAACTATTCACTTAATCTTGAACACCTTCCCCAACCTCTACTCTCCACCACACCTCCAATGACTCCCTAATTAACTTTTACTAATCCTTCAAATTTCACATCCCTCCTTCAGGGAAATCATCCTTTGAATCCAAATTTAGATCAAGGTTTTGTTTCATTCTTCTTTATAAATTCTCAGAGAGAACACTTGGCACAATAGCAATTTTGTATCTTCCACTTTGTATTTGGGATTATTTGATTAATCTCAGCCTCCCCTGGAGACTAAGAGTTCCATGAAAACTCCTCATTGTATCTCCATACTTAGAAAAGAAATTGGCATAAAGCAGAAATTCAGTCAGTGCATCTCGAATGAATGAATGAATGAATGAATGAATGAATATCCAGGCATTTCTCCTCCATGTTTCCAGCCTAATCTGTAAATTCCTATCTCATAATACTTATCATACTTGACACTACTAATAGTTTTTCACTCAGTCTCCCCAAATGGATTATGTGCCCTTAGAAGGCAAAAGTAAATACAATAGATTCACTGTTGTTTAACAACCAATCTACTGCCTACATGTTATATGTATTTAGTTATAAAATATGAAACTGATGGATTCCAAGATATATGGAACTGAATTGGTCATTCTTCTTAATTTATACATCCAGTCTTCATTCCCATTTCACTTACTGAGCACCTGCAATATCCCAAGTACTGATTCAGGCAAAAGGGATACAGCTATAAACAAAAGAAACTAAATTTCTGCCTGCATTGAGCTTATGTCATGTCATACTTTCATCAGTGGTCTGTGAATATTTCCTCTTCTGTTTTATATTTGGTTTTTATTTTTGTTTCCCTCATTTCCCCTATTTATATTTGTATTCCCTATTCTCAAGACCCTTCTTTTATTCTTATTGATAACTACTCATATGTACCTTCTATCCACCCGTGATACCTGTTTTCACATATAAGAATATCTAGGAATAAATACAGTACTGTGTATACATGTTTATTTATATATATATGATATTATGTTATCATCTCATTCTCTTTACTTTTACTGTTTGTTCATTCAACTAATTTTGAGATCTATTCATGTTGCTAACTATAAAATCTAGTTAATTTTTTCTGAGCATTCTATATTATACCATCCTATAAATATATCAGGGTATCAATTTCTCCCCCCACCCAAAAGAAAACCATGCTCTATGTGAGTGATGAATCGCTAAATTCTACACCTGAAACTAATATTATACCATATGTTAACTAATCAATAAACACTTGAAACTAAAAAAAAAAAAAGCTATCATGGTTCTTTCAACTCCCCACATCCCAACATCAAGGCAATAAGCATCCCAGTGCATGTCTCCACAGAGCATTGACTTGATACTTTCTCTCTGGCACATGCCCAGGAATGGAACTGCCAGAACATCAAGACTAGCATATGCAACTTCAGAAGAGCTAAAAGCTGCCTTCTGAAATGGTCATACCAGCCTATGGCCCCACAATAATAGAAGACGGCTCCCTCATCTTCCCATTCTCCCCAGAATTTGATATTATCTGATTTTCACATTTCTGAAAATCTGATGGTTAGAAGTTATTCTATGATTATTATTTTAATACATATTTCTCTGCTAACTAGTGAGATTGAGTACCCATAAACATATGAGAGATCTGAAGCTAGATTTCCATTTGGTATCTAAGTAGTCATAAGTATATTATTAATTGCTGACTCAGTTGCTTCTTCTGTAAACTAAGGATGATAATACTTTCTCTTATGAGGAATTAAATGGTTTAAAAATTAAGCACCAAGAAAAAAATATGGCATTGAGAAGTGCTCAATAAATGTTGGCCATTATTATCACTTACTCTAATTATTTACTATTATTTTTCTTTCAAGTTCCTCTTCTATAAATTGTCTATTTATACCCTTAAACATTTTTTCCTCTACATTTTCTATATATTCCTTTCTGGTTTACATGGGCTTCTTGTATATTCTGGATATCAATCCCCTGCAAATGTGTTTAAATGAATAAGTGAGTGAGTGATCAGAGATTAAACATGTCAGTTCTGTCTTACAGAACTCCAACTGTTTGCTTTTCTGCTCATTGCAATGCTGGGTCATTTTTGTGAATAAAATGTTGAATTTCAATGTATTTTTAATCTGGTCAATACATTTTAAATAAAATTTAATTTATATTCCATTTTTCTAAGTCAACAACACACAACCCACAATCTTAGGGGGGAAACACATAGCTTCACAATGAAAAATTTAAATGATCTTATTTGTGGTTTTTATTAGTCAAATTTTTAGAAAAGTAAAAAGACAGTAGAAAGAGTTGTGGATTTTGTCAAATCCTATCAAAGACGAGTACTTTGTCTTGATTTCAAACTCATTATTTAACTAGAACAATCCCTACAGTGGGCTGCCAAACAATATAATTATCTGCAAGATTACCCAAGAAACTATTTATCACCATTAAATGGCCACTTTAAATAAATTTTTAGCAATCATTTATAAGAACACACAGAAATATCAGAAAATTTCAAAATAGAGCACTAATAAACATTTGATAGAACTACTGTGTAAGGGAAATCTTTGTGAAGAACCCCAAAATTTGTGACCATTCTCCCAGCAACTCAAGACATAACACAAAATGATAACACAGTAGCAAGTAAACTGCTCAACTCAGATCTATAGAGGAAGTCTATGATTTGATCATATTTTTAAGCAGAGATTCAAAAGTATCAGTGAAGAAACATAATTGTCTTCATCTCAAAGGAGTGCAATTTATATAAAAATGGGGCTGGGGAAACACAGCTAAATAAGAAATAGAAATGATGACCAATCACCATCACTTCTACCTGCCACCCAGATAGCTTTCTAATACTTGATGCTGCTGTCACTTTTTATTAAGTTAGTTGATGTATAAGAATTCACACATTAACAGAGGAGGAATTGTGGTGAACCAGAAAATATTTCTATCTGCATTAGTATTATTCTTAGTAGGGAAATTAGAAACAATTACAAAAAGGTTGGCCAAATCTCTTCTCTTCCAACAAATTCCAAAGCTGATATGCAGATTCATTCAGTTTATGTTTAATGAACATTCTGGAGTTAGAACTATGAGGAGAACTGAACATCCCTAGTGGTTTTTGACTTAGCAGGGAAGAATGTTAATTTTAAAATCACACCAATGTGAAATTTTTCTGGAGGACAGGATCATGGTAAATGTTACCATAAGAGTCTATAAAACAAGAATCTTACGTAGTATGGAAGATTAGAGAAAGCTTCCCTGAGCCAATATCTGTAGGGAGAGGATGACTTAAGCTGATCAACGAAACAGCATGTTCAAAATTATATCATGTAAGAGAATGTGGGGAGTCCACAACTGGCAGGAATGGAGGGTATAAGAAGATGCAAGATAAAGCCAGGAGAAAAGAGGTGTCCAGGATGTGCCTGGCTACTTGGTTATCTAAAGTGTTTACTCTGGAAATGAAATGGAAAGCCAGTAATAGGCTTTAAAAAAGAAGGCTCTAATTTGGGGAATGTATTGGGGAAGCAGCAAAAATAAAAACCAATTATGAAAATGCTTCCATAGTCCCAGTGAGATAGTAGTAACTTCAATGGAGGTGGTAATGATGGAGATGAAGAGAAATACAGTGAGTCTATAGAGATATTGAAGAGGCAAAATCCATATGATGAGATAGGTAAGAACAGAATAGGCAACAAAGTCTCTTTCATAATTTCTCCAAGAATCTTTACACATTGTACTGCTTTCTCTATTATGACTGCCAGTCAGTCACATCCTGCAGATTAAAAAGAAACTACACTCTTGCAACTGTTTGGATATTGAGGCAGAATTTTTCATGCATCCATTAAAGAAATAGTTTCAGTGCTATTTACAATAAAAAAGAGTTTTATTTGTAGATATTCTATAATCTACACTTCTGTAACATGGCAGAACTGATTTTCCAGACCAATGTATGATCCTATTTAACCCTGTGGCACATAAATCCTTTTCATTGTTAATTTTGCTTGCTTCTTCAGCATGTCTGATTATCACACATAGGATGCTCACTTCCCAGGGCTTCATTTTTTTCTAAGGACTTGTTCCAGTTGATAAAACATTTTATCTGCAAAACCTGTAGAAATGTAGAAGAATTTCTAACCTTTTCCTCTGGATCTTCTACTAAGTTGAATAAGGTATATATGACAAAAATACAAACATGTTCAAAATTTTGCCACAATATTTCATTTAAGTTTGCAGTTACCTGTCTGCAAATGGATAGCTCTATTTGGCTAAGTTTAGATTCTTTCATTATAGATTCTCATAGTAAACACTGATCATGAGCCTATCCTCAGAGTACTTTCACTTTTGTATGATTTTCAAATTAACATTTGTCTCTCATGCTAAGCTATAACCACTATGGATGTTGCGAGTTTTTGCCACTTTCTCTCCCAAATGGACTACTAAATTTATTTGTTAACATCCACTCATATATTCTCAAAACATGCTCAGTTTCAACTTTTAGGATACATCTATCCTCCCATTTTTCTATCAAACCTCATTTCTCATGAGCAATTTCGATAAGGTAGTTTGATACCTAGAAAATACAAATCTAGCCAAGTACAACTACCATATAACCATCTGCTGCAATTCTGGGCCCGACATCAGCACAGGCAGGCAGTGTTTAAAAACACATATTTTGCTATCAATCTAATATTCTACCAACTACCAGTTATATGGTTTGGGCAATTTATTCAACTTATACAAGGCTTAGTTTCCTATAAAAAATTAAAATCAAATAGATTATGTTCTATGTTATAGGACATAGAGTACATATATGTTGGGATATATAAAGTTCATGGCACAAAGAGATGTGCGTGAGAGCTATCATCACCATCACTGCTGTCACCATTGTTATGTTTCCCACTTTCCTCCAGGCATGGCCATCCACCCAGAAGGAGGGGTGCTCAAGAGGGAAAAGTTTTGTGCCAAGGATCTTCTATCTCCTGGCATATTGGAAGATGAAAGATTAGTCATATATCAATTAACTACAGATTTAAAGAATTGGGTAAGTTCAGCAAGAACAAGTGGAGGGAGAAAGCATGAAGTGATGTTTACATATGTATTTGTTGAATAGGTTCAATGATAGAGTAAGCTGTAGATGGTGTATGGAAAATAGTATATCGCACCAACTGAAAAAAAAGGATGACAGGACAGACTTGAATCCAATATCTCTATTTTTTATTACCTTTTAGATTAGTATAAAAACAAGCATGTTCTAGTTTATAATTACAACTGTGCATGAGAAATGCATGCATGCAGCTATTCCCATTTTACAGATGAGACAGTAAGTCTCAAAGAAATGACTCACGTATAGTCACACATTTAGGAAATTATAGGCCAAAACCTAAACCAGGTTTTCTCACTTCAAAGTCCATGGACTTTTCTTTTTCTACACTAAAGTCAATTCCAAAGCCACACAGGAAGACCTTCTTCGACCAGAGCTACACAGGCAATTAGTTATAATCACAAATTATCATCCTCAACAATTAGGCCTCAGTGTAAAGTAAGCAGGGTCTTATTGTTCAGGACACTGTAAGGGAATTTATCTGTGTACAAGCTAAAATCATAAAAGAAAATAATAATAATCCTCTTACTAAAAGTAAAACAGAGGAAAGAAAAAATGAACCATGTTTTGCATTCATTGTTCCCAGGCATCAAATAAAGTCACTCTAATAACAGCATTGCTGGTGATATTCCCTTCAAGATTGCCATAAAATGCTTAGAAATTTCAGAGGCATAAAGAACACCTATTTGTCTAATAATGGCAATAAAACAAAATAAAGTCAGGCAGATTAGAAATAAAACTATGTATTTCCATGATGATTGCAGAATATTTGTATGAGCAAATGAATTTCTGATATATATGGTTAGCATTTTTAGGAATGCAAAGATATTCATAGGAAAAAATGGTAAAACTGCACACTTAGCTAAACTCAACGTTATGTATGAGAAGTCATAACTATGGTATAAAATCCATAGTAGAAATGAAACAGGATTACATCACTGACGGTTGCTAATATTAATGGACCAGCGGGGACTACGTTCCCTGAAGCTAGAAACATGTCAGAGGGGGAAGACATACAATTCAGCTTGAAAAAGCAAAATCCATTAACCATGAAATAGGGAAACAAAAAAATCAAACTTTCCATCCACCATATCCTACTGGAAAAAATCTATTAGCAAAAAAGACCTCTACGAAACAAAATGTTTTCAACTCAAAACAAATCTAGAAATAAATGATTTAAAGTCACGAAAAATTCCAGAAACTTTATACAGTTGATATTATGCTGGCAATACAGATCCATCAAAGTACCAAAATGCTTCTCTGAGTATACAGATCTCCAAAGAATGCATGTCAATTGAAGTGTACTAAAATGCATTTTTTTTTAGTTTAAGAAAGTATCATGTCAGCTACCAAAAATTTGATGTGAAGTGTTCCAAGTTTTTGTTTCCATTGTGAAATTAACCCAAACATCTAATCTGGAAAAGAATCCTGGTCTCTCCACTTGGAAGTGTGGACAAAGAAGAGAGATTTGACCCCCTCAGTGTACTTAAATATGGTAAGCCTTAAAATGGCTCCTTGAGCAATCTCTTTAAAGTATTACACACCACAGGGTGTCTGGTCAGCTCAGCTGGTAGAGCATGCGACTTGATCTGTGCGTCTTTGAGTTCAAGTCCCACATTGGTTGTGGAGCCTACTTAAAAAATTAAAATTAAAAAAAAATAATAAAGTATTACACACCAACAAGGAAAAACAGAACCTAAATCACATGGTAGCTCTCCTAAATAGAAAAGATCAAGGCCACTGTCAGGGACCAAAGTGATTAACTGCTTTACCAATGGTCCAGAGTGAGGCAGAAGAGAGGTGAGATAGCATATACACACTGAGAATTAAACCAGAAAACAAAGGCTTTCTACTACTTTAATGGGATTAAAGTAATAAATTCCAAGATGACTGCCACATATAAACTTTTAAAAAGTTAAGCAACTACTTCAAGTGTAAATCTTTGCTCACACAAACAAAGCCTATTTGTAGATGGACTCTCTAAGAAAGTCTCCAAGGATCTTTGTCTGCTGGTGTTTATGCCATTGTGTAATTGCTTCCCCTTGTGTGTGAGCTGGATCTGGTAACATGCTGCTAATGCACAGGATATGGTGAAAATAATGGGCTATCAATTCTGAGAGTGGGTTACAGAAGACTATGATCTCTGTCTTGTATCTACCTAGCTCTTCTAATTTACTCACTGTCATGAAGCCAGCTTTTATGTCATGAGATGCCCTACCATCAGACCCACATGACAAAGAACTGAGGGTGAAGGAAGCCTCTAGCCAGTGCCAGCAATCCCTAAGGAACTGAACCCTGCCAATAACAATGTGAGTAACTTGGAATTGGTTCTTACATAGTCAAGCCTTGAGATGACTGTAGCCCCTACTGGCACCTTGATGGCAGCCTCCTGGGGTACCCTGAGCCAAAGGCCCCCAACTAAACTGTGAGATAATAAATGCCGTTGATTTCAGGCCACTAACTTTTTCAGATAATTAGTTACGTAGTGAATATAATATTCAAAAAACGTCTTAATGGCCACATCTTTGAATAAATATACTACTGATTTGAGAATGGAAAGATCCTTGTCTCCACTCCAGTTCATATCCCTCAATTCTTGGACTTCACTATCTCTCACCTAGACTTTCCTGTTTGCTTCTAGTTTTGTCCCCTCTGAATCCATCTGTTATGGATTTATGTCCCTCAAAAATTAATATGTTAAAGTCCTAACCCTCAAAGTGTGATCTTACTTGGAAATAAGATTGTTGCAGATGTAATTAACATGAAATCATGTTGGAACAGGTGGGCCCCTGATCCAATGTTACTGGTGTCCCTATAGAAAAGGGGAATTTGGACACAGACATACACACAGGGGGAATGACACATGAGACTGCAGTTATGCCGGCACAAGCCAAGGAACTACCAGAAGCTAAGGGAGAGGCTTGGAACAGATCCTTCTCTAGTACCATCTAGCTTCCAGACCCATAAGACAATAAATTTCTGTTATTTAAATTTCTGTCTACTCAGTTTGTACTATTTTGTTACAGCAGTTCTAGCAAACTAATACATCATCTACACTCGTGCCAAAAGCCAAGTGATCTATCTGAAATATGAATCTTACCATGTCATTGCACCTCTTCATTCATTTATTCAACAAGTATTTACTCAGTGCTTCCTGTATGCCAGGCTCTAAGTTAGGTACTAGACATTCCATGATAAACAAGGGATACAGCTACAACATACATTAGCATACCAGCACGAGGGGTATCTTGTGCTTGAGAAAAGAGGGGGCACCTCCAGGCAGACAAATTGCAAACTGGGGTTCCCTTGTGGAGGATGAATTAACATAAAGATCTTCCCCTGAAAGGAACAATTAGAACTACAACACAGGGGCAGACAAATTACACTCGGCAAGGGTGCACCAACTGGATTTCAGCCTGCATTTCCACCCTCTTGGATGAATGCTTTTATGAGGAGACAATTTCCATAGCCATTATTGGCAGACCTGAGTAAAGGTCTCTACCACTCTACCCTCATAGATTTTTCAAAACTTATCATTTCTTCATAATTCCCAATCAATTCTTCATTGGGGATAACCAAGAACCCAGAATCTCATGCTCAAACAGCCCAGACAGTGGTTTGCTGGAGCTGGTCTTACAACAGGTCTAAATGTCCAATGAATGGCTCATAATAGTAGAGGAGAATGATAGAATCTTCTAGAAGTATACAGAAACAGTCCACCTCAAGCATATTTGTTCTGTGTGGCATCTGCTTTGAAAAATAAATGCAAATTTACTTACATGTCCATGATCCACTCATTCTTACTTTAATAGAAAATAATGTTCTTTTCTGTCAAACAGCTGAGTGAAATTCGTGCTGTATCAAGATGTGTTATGCTTATGCTAGAGCTTCACTCAACTAGGGACAACTTGTCACTGAGAAGTATCAAAGAAAGTCTGAAAGGCACTCTATGATCTGGCCTCAGAAATGCCCTTTGATGAGGGACCACGGCCCCACACTGGCCCCAAGCTTTGGAAGACCTCTCTCTTCCTCTTCTCTACCCACATTTCTTCCCAAGGGCCAAGAAGATATGTCCCCAAAAGTTCACCCATTTCCCCACCCCATTAGACAACGCTTTAGATACCCAAGAACCCAGAATCCCATACCCAAACAGAACAGTGGTCTCTGAATCTGACTTCTACTCATTCATAAAAGACCATTGTTACATTTCCAAAATTTTGTAAGCTGGATATTAGATGTGCTCATAATTAAAAATAAATTATATAGACTTATATAAATTATATTGAAAATAAACATAGTAAACATTTAAAAAAACTTATCATTTCTTAATCACTTTGCTATTATTTATTAATTTGAAATTATTTACATCTATTGTATCTTTATGTTAGATCCTACTCTACAATGAACCGTTATTGTGTGTCTCTTCCCAAATCATAGTGAGAGTATTTATCTCACAGAAACCAGAAAATGCTATAAATCAGGAGTGGGTTTATTTTTTTCTTGATTCTTTAAGTTAAGAAAATGATAGAGAAAATATTAACAATGCAGAGTAAAATTAAATATATATTCTGTCTCTAGCCATTATACATGGGCACAAAACAATCACATATCTACTGCTTAAAAACTATTATGTAATTTAGGAGCACCTGGGTGGCTCAGTTGGTTGAGTGACTGACTCTTCATATAGACTCAGATCGTGATCTTGCAGTCATGATCTCATTGTAGTGAGATCAAGCCTCCATGCTGAATGTGGAGCCAGCTTGGGAGGATTTTCTTTCCCTCTCTCTCTGCCCCTCCGCATTCTTTCTCTCTCTCTCTCTCTCTCTTTCTCTCAGAATAAATAAATAACATTTTTAAAAGGCAAGATACTATGTAATTTAGCAAAGAAATCATTCATGTCACTGAGGAGCAAGTGAAGTTCTACTTCATTATGTAACCTTCATCTTAATCATTTACATAAATTAAATTGCGAACTACCATGGATGCAGGAACTATATTCAGAATGATAATTGTTAAATGCTTCATTACTAGGGCCAGCACTGGCCTCTTCTTTGATCCCTCCTCCAAGGGTGCATCATGCTACCTGGGGTGTGCACCCTTAGGAGACAGACATGCAGGCATGGGTGTTCACCTATAAGCAAAGTTCCTCTATGATGTTTGACTAAGCCAGGAGTAGGAAAACAGAAGTGCAGATGGTCAGAGCTCAGGGGTAGGACTTTGATCATGACTTCAGCTTCTACCCTGACAAAGCTCTGCACGTATTAGGGGCAGTCCAGACCTCACACCATTCTTTGTAATGGTCTTGTCATTTGCATGCCAGCAGCAACTAGACTGCCTGCAATTCTCACACCTCCCACAACATGATGTTTTCACCAACAAGCCCTTGCTCATATTACTCACTTGCACGTGATGCTCTTTTATTTCCATCATCTTACCACCAGAAGCCAACCCAGGGCCTAGCACACAGTAAGACTCAAAAGTTCTATTTGAATTAATGAATAAATGAATGGTGTGGACACCAGTGCTTGGTGCATGACCTATTAGCCATGTGGTGTTAGACAAGACATTTAAGCTTCTGAGACTTCAGTTTCCTAGTAGGGAGGATAAATAAATCTCACATTGTTATAAAGACTAAATAAGACACTATATGTGATCATTATTGCAGCAATGTCTACTAAGCACTTACATGCTGGGCACTATGCTTGGTGCTTTGCAGAGACTATCTCATTTTAATCCCCTCACACTTTATCTCCAGGAGACAGGTACTATTATTATACCCATTTTAGGAAGGAAAAAACCAAGGCTTTAAGTTTATGCTCACAGAATAGAACTCAAGTAATAGCTCTTTATCTACTCCTACAAAAACAATAATGTACTTGAATCAGTTTTTAACTTGTAATAAATTCCAATAAAATGATTATTGAAATATTAATAAAGAAGCAGCCCATCTAATCCAGCCATATGTTCTGTAAATCTTGTACTAAAAAGCAAATATTAGTGAGTCCTATGAAAACAAATTATAAAAAAAAGCAATCAATATAGTCCAAGGAAATTAAATATGATTCTATTGTAAAGCTGGTTTTGACAAACAAGAATAACAACCAGTAGGTAAGTTTTCAATGAAAGCAATACAATATAAGTGATATATTCCAAGATATAAATTAATGATCAGTTCCCCAGCCCTAAGAAGGGCTCTCTCCTTTTAGAATCAATGAGCTAAAAAGTTATTTTAGGAAGCTTAACCCCTTCTTTAGATTCTTTAAGTCTCTCTATACCATATCCCTAGTCATACTAATCATGCTACATTTTTGACTTCAAAAAATACAAAAAAGCTGGGACACCTGGATGGCTCAGTCGGTTAAGCGTCTGACTTCGGCTCAGGTCACCATCTCACAGCTTGTGGGTTTGAGCCCAGCATCAGGCTCTGTGCTGACAGCGCAGAGCCTAGAGCCTACTTTGGATTCTGTGTCTCCCTCTCTCTCTGCCCACTCCCCTGCTCACACTCTGTCTCTCTCTCAAAAATAAATGAACGTAAAAAAAAATCTACCAAAAAAAAAAATCCATTGAAAGAGTACCAATCAATAATCAATTATAAACTATCTCAAACAACTGACACTGACAACATAAACTCTTGGCACAATTAGCAAAAAGACACATAAAACTAAAAATAAAGTGACAGATAATAAGTTTGCTAATTACATCTGGCCCAAGACCAGAAAATATGGACTGTTGCAAACTATAGTAAGAATAATATAAGTATTAAAATTTAACTTTGCAAAGCAATACTTATACAGAGAAGTGACTTTCTCTGATTTCTTCTCTGGGCTACTCATGTTGACATCTTTAGGATATGTAATTTAAAGAGCATAATGACTAAGACCATAGACTTGGAGCATAACTGCTTGGATTAGAACCCTGATTCTGACAGTTTTTAGCTGTGTTATATAACTTCTCTGTTGCTCACTCTCCTATCTACAGAATGGAGATAGTAATAGGACCTAACTCGTGGGATATCAGGAATATTATATGTAAAGCACGTGGAATAATGTCTGGCACATAATAAGTGCTATATATTGGCTAATAATTGTGATTATTAACATTATTGTCAAAACTAAATAATATCTTAATATGGACTGCGTGTTTGTATGCCTTTCCAAATTCATATGATGAAATACTAACCCTCAACATGATGATACCTGGAGGTAGAGCTTAGGAGGGTAACTAGGTTTAGATGAGGTAGAGTCCTCCTGACAGGATTAGTGCCTTAATAAAGAGACTAGAGAGCTAGCTCTATCTCTTCTCCATGTGAGAATATAGCAAGAAGGCTGCCATTTCTAACTCAGGAAAAGAGCCCTCACCAATCTGCCGATACCTTGATCTTAGAATTCCCTGCCTCTAGAACTATGAGAAAAATGTTTGTTTTTAGGCCATTCAGTCTATGGTATTCTGTTATAGCAGCCCAAACTGACTAAGACATATCCCAAAGACTAGCTGCTATAATGGCTGAGTTCCAAAAAATGAAAAAAAAAAAATATCTTTGTCTGAGAACCTTGTTCATACCACTATATTAAATGTCACTATAATGAATAAAGGAAAGCAATGAATGTGTCCTAATTCCTATACATTCAGCTTCATCTTCCTCTAGTGTTAAGAAAGACAATAGAACTAACTCTTCCTCAGAGGTTTTAGCTAAATCTACTTATATAATATATAAATTGTGCTCAAATGGTGCTCTTTTTATTCATTAATTGCTTACCTCACCAGTTAATGAAAATTAAAAAGATTGATTCTTGTAACTCCACATCTCAACCCCCTATACTAACCATATTCTCTTCATTATTTCTTCCTTTAGGAAATAGAATATACTGAAAGATGTATTCCTCAATATTTGGTAGCTACAGGAAACTTCTCTCTTCTTGAAAACCTATACTGTTCTCCAAGAGTTCAAAACACAAAAAGTAGTTTAGAGTACACATCTAAAAAGAAATGATTAGTTGAAAACTAAAACAAGTCTGTAGCACTGGTAGATTTAACTCCTGTTACATACATCACACTTCTCTAGTACTTGCCATTTTAAGAAAAAGGTTGCATCCACAGTGTTCTTTAAATTAAGCTATTGTACAATGAAGAAACTAAATGAATATAATCAAAATATAACAATAATACATACTAATCGTTCAGAAAGATAAATACCAAATATTGACAATTCTTTCTCTAAATGAGCTTCAGTTTTATTTCAGACATATCCACATTCATAAAACTTTGGGAGTTTTTAAAATCTTTCTCTTTCTACTCATATTTATCACTTGAGCACTGATTCTGAGTTTTATTTCAATCCTTTCTACCACTTATCTATTCCCCGCTGTTTTCAGTTTGCCATTTCTGTGGACTAGTACCTCTAAAACCTTTTTCAAATATTTTCTCTTTCTGAATATATACCCATAAATTACAAGTGCAGGATCTTAAATAAATATTGTATTTCATTTGTTTTCAGAAGACTCTTTCAGAACTGTCTTTGTAAATACCAGGTTCAACATTAATGAATTCTATTGGTCCATAGATATATAGTTTTTAAATCCTGTGGCCTCTACTTTCCAAATATCTTTTTTTAATGTTTATTTATTTATTTTTGAGAGAGAGAGAAAACAAATGAGGGAGGGGCAGAAAGAGGGGGTGCAGAGAATCTGAAGCAAACTCTGGGCAGACAGCAGAGAGCCTGATGTGGGGCTCATGAGGGGCTCAAACTCATGAGCCATGAGATCATGACCTGAACCTAAGTCAGATGATTAACCTACTGAACCACCCAGGCACCCCCTAAATATCTTTTAAATACTGCATCTTGGCCCCATATTTATTGATATCTCTACACTCAGCTCCTTACTTCTTCTCATAGAGATTAATGCACTATTTTTAGAATTCTCTCTCTGCTTCCAATCTTAACTTCTTCCAATTCATCCAATTCTGAAGGTTTTAAAAAATGTTTCCAAGACAAAAATCTGATAACACCCTACCCTGTTTAAAATTCATCAGTGTACTCTTTCATCTATAGAATTATGCCTAAATCCTTTAATGTAGTTAATATGGTATACTAGTTAGAAATTTTTTTGCAAGTAACAGAAACAACTTTGAAGTAAAGAAAGACACAGGGTGGCTCACAAAATCAAAGGAAAGACTGATTTTTTTTTCTAAATATTTTTATTTATTTCTAGGAGAGAGAGAGAGACAGTGTGAGCAGGGGAGGATCAGAGAGAGAGGGAGACACAGACTGAAACAGGCTCCAGGCTCTGAGCTGGCAGCCAGCACAGAGCCCGATGCAGGGCTTGAACCCACGAATCGCAAGATCATGACCCACGCGAAAGTCGGACACTTAACCGACTAAGCCACCCAGGTGCCCCAGGAAAGACTGATTAAATAGGCTTAGAAAAGGAGGTTCCAGTTGCAAGAACTCATAGATGGTCTCTTCAGAATACCAACCATGTCAGTCTTTGGGTCACTCAGATGATATTCAAATATCATGGACAGAGCATATGACCAGCAGGTTTAAGTCATCTGCCTACCTCTTGGTGTCTAACAAGACTGTATCCAATGGGAGGTGATAGTTTTCATGGCAGAGAGTGCTAATTATTCACAATATTCTATCTTTTCATCATATATATATATATTTTTTTTACTTCATACACAATCTGTAAAATAAATACCACATTTTTATCCTCCCAAACATAGTGTGACCATGTGACTACGTTCTGGCCAATGGAGCAGAAGTGGAAGTTGTGTGCAACTTCTGGAAGTATCCTTAAAGATGGGGGCATGCTTTTTTCTCCCCTTCCTCCTTTCTGCTGGCTGGAATTCTAAAAGGATAAGAGAGGATCAGCAGCCATCTTGAACATCAAGTGGCTTTGGGAATGGAAGCCATCTCTGGTGGAATAATAGCAAAAAGCGTGGAGTCCTTGCTGCTACAAAGCACCATAGCATTACTAGATTGACTACCCTTCTATTCTTTTTATGTGAGAGAGAAACAGACACATTTCTAGTTTAATCCCACTATTATTTGTGCAGTTTCCATTACTTGCAACCAAATCTAAATTGAGTTAAAATAATTTCTCACAGCAACTCAAAGTGTTAATACTGGAAAAAAGAATAATGGATGCTAGACAAGAACAAAACAACAGATGCCCACTGTACACAGCCATTCATGAGTTTCACTCACTCCATTTACCTTTTCCCTCATCTGATGCAGCATTCCTTTCTAATTGGGGTTTCCCAAATATATCAAGCTCTACTAGAAAAAAAAAAAAAAACATTCAGTTGCCTGGATTGCTTTTATCCTCTTCATCTAAATGGCTAACTTCTACACACATGTGTGTCAGGTCATCAATCCTTAATTCCTTATTGTTTTCTGAGTTCCCATACTTCAAGATCTCTTTTATCCTTCTTGCAAATTCTTTTTTTAAAATGTTTATTTATTTTTGAGTGACAGAGAGACAGGGGAAGGGTAGAGAGAGAGGGAGACACAGAATCTGAAGCAGGCTCCAGGCTCTGAGCTGTCAGCACAGAGCCCAGTGGGGAGCTCAAACCCAAGAACTAGGAGATCATGACCTGAGCCGAAGTCAGATGCTTAACTGACTGAGCCACCCAGGCACCCCTTTCTTGAAAATTCTTATACAACTCTGCAATTTCATCACTGTGCTTACCATATTTACTTTTAATGGTTGATTTTCTTGTCAATCTCTTATACTAACTAAAGTATGAACTCTTGAAAAGCAGTATCTTAGATAGGTTTCTCTAAAAACCAACTCTCAGAGGGAGAATTGCATACAGAAAGTCTCTTGGGATGCATTCTCAGAAGATATATCTGTAAGGAAGCAGGAAAGACAGGACTGGGCAGAGGGAGAGGCTGAACTGCAATGCAGTTGGACCAATTGGACCAGTTGGACCTGAGCTTCCAATCCATCCAAAGGGACAAGAGGCTCTCAGGGGGCTGGAGGGGGGGGGAGGGGGAGGGAGGGTCTTCAGATCTGTCACAAATTGAGGCAAGGGGAAAGACCTTGCTTTCTTTACATGAGCCAGTTATTTATTTTTCCCCTTCTCCTACTGCCATTCCTTCTTCACCTCTGAGGGAGAGAAACCTTGAGTGAGAAAGATACCTGTGGCCAAGAGCAATTCCCAGTGGGAGACTCAACTATGATCCTCTAGAAGCTGGAATCCTTGGCAACTAGGGGATAAGCAAGCACCACAGTATCCACTATAGTAATAGACTATGTCTTGTTCATTTTGAAATATTCAATGCTTAAAATACTGGGGGGAAGAGTTTAGTTTTGAATAACTGGATGGATAGGTAGAAGGATGGATGGATGGATGGATGGATGGATGGACAGACAGCCAAACCAATGAATAATGATGTCTGTTTTCAGGCAGAGAGAATAAAAGAAATAAAGGAGAAATAGAAGAGGTTCATGAAAGTATAAACTATGGAAGTAAAGTTCTGCCAGAAAGAGGAAGACAAAGTTGGAGTAACACATCAGCTCTAGGCTGGCATTCTTCAGAGATGAGGTAAATGAGACTCCAAAAGGGTGAAATGACCTTATCAAGGAGCACCCCTAGTATGAGATGACTTACATAGCAGGAGTGACAATTGAGGCAAATGTAGAACAAAATGGTCTTAAAGATAAGGAATGATATTTCATTTGTTACAATAGCAATGAAAGAAGCTAGTCTTGATTCAGAGAAGAAAAAATACTGAGGCAAATTGAGGAGGCAATTCAAAGGTAAAAGCTTCAATAATTTAAGAAAAATGGGAAGTAAAAATAATTAGTGAAAATTGAATAAAGGTATATAAAAACATCAGAAGGGTAAAAGTGTAAAAATGTTACAGGAGTGTCTTAAGAAATAAAGAGATATGCAGAACGTGGACATCTAGATAGAGGATCGTACAACAATGTCAAAGGTTAAGTAAAAGGGTGATGGCAGTTATCTGTCATACACCAGGCCACAATATTCAATGCTGAAAAGAGAAAAGTTATTTTTAGAATTTTCATTTCAAAAATATTCTACTGAAAACATAGATAGGCTGAATTTGTTCAATTTAATATCATCCTTTCCCCCTATATAAAGCTAATTTTTTTTTCCACCCAATGCTGTAGTTTACCCTAGAGTTTGTTCCTGGTGTGTGTTCTATAGATTTGGACAAATGTATAATGATATTTATCCATCATTGTAATAGCATAGGTTATTTCCAGTGTCCTAAAAATCCTCTCTGCTTTGCCTGCTATTTAACTCTCCTCACCACTACTGATAGTGAAAACCACTGATCTTTTTATTGTCTCCATAGTTTTTCTTTTCCAGAATGTCGTATAATTGGTATCATACAGTCTATAGTCTTTTCAAATCAGCTTCTTTCACTTAGTAATATGCATTTAAAATTCCTTCATGTCTTTTCATGGCTAGATAACTTATTTCTTTTTAACACTGAATAATATTGCTTGTTAGGAGGTATTACAGTTTACTTATCTATTCATCTACTGAAGGACATCTTGACTGATTTCAGGTTTTAGCTATTATGAATAAGTGTAAGGTCAATTGTAAATGAAAAAAAATGTTTAAACTCTGTTTCCTCTTTAAAGAACTCAAATTATGTTGATTGTTAAATCTTGTAATTCTTGGAGAGAAAAAGGTCGTATATTCATAGTCTCCTTTTGGTAGTTATCTCTTTCTAAAGATATGTTGTATGTTCACAAAATTCATTTAGAATATGCCTTCCTCATGGGACATAAGTTTCCTTACCATAAACAAAAGCAGCATCTTCATCATCATCTGCTACTTGACATGTTTATAGCACATCATTGTTTGCCAAGGGCTTTATACACATCAACCATTCAAATCTCCTTAAAGTATTATGAAGCAGAAATTTATTATATGATAGCACATGGTAGATCCAAAGCTAGAACCTCTACCCAACTCCTGACCCAGTACTTCTGTTACCTTCATACACTGATGCTCAAATATACTTTCCACTACTTTCAATAGTTCCAAATTCTGAAGGCCAAATTAGCTATTAAGCATGTATTTCTTCACCATCCTTGAATTATTTAAAATTTACCAGGTGAATTCTACTACAAGTAGGAAATTCCCAATCAGAGAAGTCACATTCTATCTCCACAACTAACTGTGATCTGTGATGTAACCAACTGCCAGGCAGAAAAGCAACCACCACCATCCTTAGTTAGGAAACAATAGGATTTTTGCCTGAGGTGGGATGGTCGAATAAAGCCCCAAACTGGCAATAAAAAGCTTCAGAGGAAAAGCTTGGCATCAATCTAATAAATAAGTTTAGCCAAGAAAGAGAAAACACATTCCTTTCCAACACTCTGTATGAAAACATAAGCAGCACAGTGACATTTGTTTAAAAAGTCATCTGAAACATATTTACAAGCTCCAATTAGCAGAAAATTCCTACCAATCTGAAATTTCGACAAGTTATTCTTTTTCCAGGATCCGTTTGAGGATTTATTTGATTTTGTTGATATGTTTTCACAGATCTCAAGTTCCTACCTAAAAGAGTTGTTAGCATCGTGCTTAAGCACAGCCAAGCCCATGCAACAGGCAAATGGTGTTTTTATCCACTTGACTACATTGAAATGTTTGCACTGGGCTAGCAATAAAAAAAAGTAATAATAATCCCAGTGCAACTCTCAGCTATGCAGATTAGGAACAGCATGTTAAACCAGGGAGGTGGCAGTGAATCTCAAACAGCCAAAGACCATAAGCAGGAAGTCTTCTAACTCCAGCAGTTTAGGAATAATGCAGATAAATCACAGAGCCAGCAAAATGGAATAGAATGCATTTCAGGCTTGGCTCAGAGGAAAAGACATATGAGACACACTCGGGGAAACTAAATTTATACAGTCTAGAGAATGAGCTTCAAGGAGGGAACCTGATCATAATCTATAAATACCACCAAGGTAACACCATAAATAATTAAGTAGAAGAACTATCCATTGTCTCTGAAGGGAGTCTAAAAATGAAGTTTTAGATTTACTTTCCCTTCCTTTCTTTTGGCATCAAAACATGTTGGTACTGAGAGTCATTTGCTTCTGCCTGGGATATACTGGGCAGAGCACTAGACAGTAGGTGCCTGTAGCTAGTCTATCCTGCATGAGGAGCATGACTCTCTCTCCCTCCAGTATGCAGCTCAGACCTGCCAATAAGAGCAGGTGCAGCAGCAGAAGGATAGGACCTCTCTCAGCACACACTTCTACACTCCAGGAAGTCTGAGCGTCCACACTCATTTAAAACTCAAGCACAGAACTGAGCTACATGCATTTTAAACATCATTTATTGTTGCATCTATTTGCTCAAATGAGTGCTTACCATGTTCTAGAAGAGTGCTCCTCAATCCAAGTGCAAAGAAATCATTTGGGGGTTTCCTTAAATGTAGATTCTGATTTAGTAGGTCCGGAGTAGAGCCTGAGAGTCTGTATTTTTAACAGGCTTACAGGTAATGTTGGTGTTGTTGGTCCATTGATAACACTATGAGTAGCAAGGGTCTAGGAGCTCAGACACCTTGGTAAGGAAAGACATACACACAGATAACTAAAACACAATATGGTAACATGCCATAGGCACCTAACCTAGCCCAGGGGTTACAGCAAAATCAAGCTTCTTAAAAAGCCCAATCCTTTGATCCGAGTCTGAAAAGCTATTAGTGCAACTAAATATCTGAAAAGAGTACCCAGAAAGTTCCCATGACAGTCATTCATAGATAATTAATATGGATATTTTGAGGATTAAAAGAGATTCTATTAGCTGCTGACTTTCTTGGGTTGGTCTATGAGATTTTACAGTGCTTCCAGAGAGTGTGGAGTAAAAACAGCACAGGCTTTGGGGTCAAGTAGCCTCTTCTGAGCTTCAGTTTCCCAGTAGTAAAACAAGCATAATAAGATAATAGACAACAATTAACTCTACATAAATCAAAGACCAGAATGTTAAGAGAAAAACTATAAACCTCTTCGAAGAAGACAGAGGGCAAAGCTTCATGATGTTGGATTTGGCAATGATTTCTTGGATAGGAGTGCCAAAAGACAATAAAAGAAAAAATAGGTAAACAGGACTATTTCTAAAAAAGAAACAAACAAAAAACCTTTTGTATATCAAAGGATACTATTAAATGTCCTTTGAATGAAAGAATGAAAAAACAACCCACTCATTGGAAATCATACATCTGATAAAACATTAATATCCAGAATATATAAAGAGCTTCTACAACTTTACAACAACAAAGAACAAACAACCCTATTCAAAATAGGCAAAGGACTTAAATAGCCTTTTGAATTTCTCCAAAGAAGATACATAAATGGCCGATAAGAACTTGAAAAGATGCTCAAGATCCCTGGTCTTTAGGGTAATGCAAATCAAAGCCACAATGAGACACCATCTCACACTTGTCAGGATGGCTATTAAAAACACCAATAATAACAAAACAGGGAGGGGGAGAGTATTAGCAAGGAGTGGAGAAATTGGAACACTTGTGCACTGGTGGTGGGACTGTAAAATGGAGCCACGGTGGGAAACAGTATGGAGCTTCCTCAAGAAATTAAAAACACAATTACTATATGATCCAGCAATTCATTTCTGGGTGTATACCCAAAAGAACTGAAAGTAGGGACTTGAACAGGTATTTGAACACCCATCTTTATAGCATCATTATGCTTAATAGCCAAAAGAGGAAGGCAATCCAAGTGTCCATTCATGGAAAAATGAATAAATAAGGTATAGCGTATCTATACAACGGAATATTATTCAGCCTTAGGAAATTTTCACACATGCTACATTATAGATGGAGACATTATGCAATGAAATAAGCCAGTCACAAAATAACAAATACAGCATTATTCTACTTGTATGAGGTACTTACAGTAGTTAAATTTAGAGAAAGATATATAATGGTAGTTGCCAGGGACTACCTGGCAGTTACTGTTTAATGGGTGCAAAGGTTCAGTTTTGCAAGATGATAAAAGTTCTGGAGACAGATGATGGTAATGGTTACAAAACAATGTGAATGTGCTTAAAGCCATTGAGCTGTACACTTAAAACTGGTTAGAAAGCTTATGTGTATATTAGTACAATTAAACATAATAATAATAATAATTAGAAAAGACAAAAAATACCCTTGGTAATCATTCCACAATATATACGTGTATCAAATCATCACATTATACACTTTAAATATACCCAATAATATTTGTTAATAATTTCCAAATAAAGTTCAGGGGGAAAAAACTTTCTTTTTCCCTGTTACTACCACTTAAAATAAACTCCATCTCCAGCTTCACCATAAATGCTTTCCCTCCCACCCCACGTAAATGTTCCATTCTTGACTACTCTAGACATCCTGATGTCTAAGGGATATCACATTGAGTTTACACATTTTACTTTTTTAAATGTGTTAAATGTATTATCCCACTTTCTCACTAAGAATTTTTGAAATAATTGCTCATGAACCTAATCTTTCACAGAAATATAGATATGCCAATCATACACCCTAGGTTTTTTAAGGCAGCTCTGATTTCAGATATTCTGCCCACTCATCAAAGAACTGTCTCCGATTTTTGGCTTAAAAATATTACCACCAGAAATACAAAGCAGAATATTCTGAATTGCTGCCACAGTCTCCAGGAAATATTTTACTACATTTTTGAATCAATAAGCCCAATTTGAGAGATGTTTATTTTACAATCCCTATACCCGAGGTGCTATGAGACAAGTCTACATGATTATGGCATCGTCCTTGCCTTCTGGGTGTTCATACTCCAGTAGGTGTGTTGTGTGTACAAGGAGGTGGTCGGCAGAAGAAAGGGGAAGTATACCCCAGTGTGGTCTAGTGTTTGGTGCCAAGTCACTTGTTTTAATTCTTATCTTCTTTATTTCTCTGGTCCATCAAAACAGACTAAAACAAAAGATGCCTACATGCCAAAGTAATTTCTAATATTACATACATGTGCTCACTGGTTCATTTGAACTTCACATCTATGGCTCAAAGAATGAGTGTTCCTAAAATCGATACAAAGTGGCATTTAAGCGCTAAGTAGCAGCAACAGGGTCTAGTTCCTTAAGTCTCTTGACAGAATATAGAATTTGTCCCCAAGAGAACATAAAGAAAATGCTCTGTGATTGGCAAGCTCCTGAGGAATGTGCAATCACAATAAACTAGAATTCGAGTGGAAGCAGATTTGGAAAATACACTGTTTTTGTCCCTGATCTATCGTGAAGGATAGGATTGAACCCTATAGCTACTCTTTAAATCATTTTTACTGAAGAAAATTTCTGGCAAGAAAGGAAAAAATCTACAAATGAGCAAAGTGTCGAGTATGGCAATTATGATGATGAATGATTTGCTGAATATATTACACAGAGATTTTTGCTCTCTGTGAGCACTATAATGTTATTATTTTACACCGTGCCCCTTGAAATACAATTCTAACAGTAGAAGCCACTGGTGCTCTTCTCTTTCCACTTTAAAAGAATTAAAAGAAGAGAGGGAAATTAGAAAAGTCATTTAGAGGACTCTCAATAAACCTAAAATTACACCATTCCACTAGCTATAGAAAATCAAAGGTTGACTTTAATCCCCAAATATCTGCACCATAAAACATCACTTCTCTCCATGCACTGTCACTTAAATTTGAATTCTCCAATGTAATAATGCTTTTTTCAAAACCTATGTTTCTTGAGGAACAAGATTTCCAATGAAAAGTCTATCCATTCCCAGGAAAAAAATATACCGATGACCAAGGTTGAAAGTAACACTTCACCTCAGCCCCAAATCCAAATCACTGACTAAGTCTGGTGGTGTCAATATTTTTGTCCCCAGTTCTATCTTCAGAAGTAGATCCAGGCTATATAGCCAAGAGGATCAAATAAGGTTTACTACTGGCACAGGCATGCATTCTTGATATAATATATAACTAATCATTGAGATTTGTGAATTTCCACCTACTGGGTCCCTTCAGCCATGTCCATCCATTTTTAATGCATAAAACAAGAAATCTTCAGTAGTGCAGAGCTATTATTTTAATCCCATTACTGTCACAAATTCATCACAATATCTCCCTAAACCACCTTCTTTTCTAAAACGAGACATCAATTATCTTCACCTGGATTACCTCCCTCCCTCCTAGTCCAAATGCCAAATTTTTAACATTTCTCAATTCAGACAACTTTCAAACATGCTAAAAGTAACTTTCCTTACAATTTTTATCCTAGCTTTAGATCTCATAGTAAGACATTAATACGTACTGGTAAATACTCAGAAATAATCTATATTTTCCTATTTAATTCTGATTCATTTCTCACCATTTGAACAGTCCATCAGTGCCCTCTGGGTACCACCAAAGAGCTTGGCCCTGAGGTAGAAGTTGAAGAAGCAATAAAAAGGTAATGAACATCCTCCCTATTACCAGAGACATTCAATCAAGCACTTGATGACCATTAGTCAGGGGCTTCATATTTTTATATGTTCTTATTTACTTTGTTCATTCTAGGAAATGTATTCATCTTCTCCTAATTCAGACTGTACTTCATGGATAATAATTTCAGTGAATGAGAAGAATAGAAAAAAGTGCTAAAAGCTGAGTTGTTTAGGGCTTCTTAAACATTAATGTGTGTATAAATTGCCTGGCAATCTTGCTTAAATACAGATTCTGACTCAATAGGTCCAGGCTGGGGCTGAGACTCTGTATTTCTAACAAGTTCCCAAAGGAAGCCTAATGCTGATGCTGCCAGAGCATTGAGTAGGAAGGTCTCCAAGTGCAGTGTCTATGTTGGTCTTTTATGGCTCACTCTGGCCCAGTGTTTGGCCCACTATCCAGTATATAGTAAATGCTCAAAAAATATCTTTGGAATGAATAATTAGCCATGGAAGAGAAATAATTAAAGAAGAAAAGAATATAGAGGAGTGCATTCATCTCAACTCAATTTTTCTTTTATACAGAATTAGTCGAATCATTTTTAAGTTGCTTTATTATTATTATTAGTTTTTAGAGAGGGGGAGAGAAAGAGCACATGCATGCATGAGTGGGGGAAGGAGGCAGAGGGAGAGAATCTTAAGCAAGCTCCATGCTGAGCATGGAGCCCAATGTGAAGCTCGAACCCACAACCCTGGGACCACGAACTGAGTCGAAATCAAGAGTCAGACATTTAACTGACTGAGTCACCCAGGTGCCCCCTAACCCCCCTTATATGCTCAGCTTTGGGCTCCCACAAGCCAAACAACCGGCCAAATCCATAGACATAACTAGAGATGTCGTAACTCTCTCTGCCCATCCTGTGCTTGCTTGCTCTCTCTCAAAATAAACTTTAAAAAAATAAAGGGGGATAAATGATATCCCATAAACTTTTTATAAAGATGAAATGAGATAACAGATGTAAACTGCTGAGCAAAGCACCTGGCACATAGTAGGTGCTCAAAGTTTGTATTGTGACCATTACCACAGAGGGCTTTATATAGGCAGTGGTTCTCAGGGCCAGCAGCAATATCACCTGGGAACTTATTACAAATGCAGACAAAGTCTCAGGTCCCACCCCAGACTTCTGAATTTGAAAGTCTGGGAGGGAGGCCCAACAATCTGTTTTTAACAAGCCCTGGTGAACCAGATGCTAAGTTTGAGAAGCACTATCCTAAAGGTTAAAGAAACTGGAGATGTCAACGACCTAAGCTTAGTGTCAGGGACAGGAAGAGATTCTCACTGGATGGTCCCTATTATTTTTGCTACAAAAGTGCTTTTACACTACTTCCTAACACTAACTGTCCTTCCCCGTGTGTCCAAGTGCCTAGTTGTTGCAGTTAGCGAGCTGCCTAACTGCCAGCCTTGGAGATCCCCAAACTGCTGCTCACAAACTAATTGCTTTTCCAATTGCCTCCCCAGAAACACCGCTGGTCCTCATCACCAGAGGCTGACCCCCGCTGCAGGGGCATGACAGCGGGGTCTCCCATTGCAGGAGAGCAGGAGACCATCCGTGGAGGCCAAGCTCTGTGCACGAAGCTCCAGTGGGAACGTTCTGCCTTGCACAGTCCCAGTCACGGGAACCAACTACACGCATGACTCCCAATTGCTTTGGCTTTTCTCAGCGTTGATTTTGGAGTTCTATTTTTCTTTGCTTTCATTTTATTTATTTATTTATTTGTTTTTAGAGTTGGGGGCGGGTGTTGGGGTGAGTTGCTTTTGTTTCCTTAACAGCGAACAGTAAAACTTTTCCATAAAAACTGTGTATTGCTCAAGGCCAGACCGTTAAGCAGCTGGGGCATTTTGGGCACTGCCTGTTACTGATTTTATTTCCTTTTCACTGCACTTGCAAGCAAGTCATTTATCTTTAAGTTAGCAAGCAAGAAATGGGAAATAAAAGAAATATGTTTTATTTAAAGCACTGTTTGGGGCTAGGCATGATGTGGGAAATGGGCGCTGCCTACACTGATTTCGTTTTCATTACACTGCACTGACAGCAAAACCATTTGTCTTCTCTGGAGTCCTACTTTCATCTGCCTGCTTCCCTTATGTTTCTCATGGTTCTGTCCCCCCAGCCCCCCTGTCATACCAGTGCTCTTGAATATTGATGAGAACAAACTGGTGGAATCTAGGACAAGTGAGTCCTTCGGGGACCAAGCCCCAAGATATCCTTTTCCTTTCTAAGGGAGCTGACATAGGATAAAATAAGTAATCATTTCATGGTGTAAACCAGAAAAAAAAAAAAACTTTTTTTTCTCTCTAAGTGGGGTGAACAATAATCAAAGAAAATGTTCTACTCTCACCACTTAGTCTTCTTTAAAATGAAGATATATGATTCTACCATCTACCAATGCAACCTGTACTAGAGTTAAGGAAACAAAACTGGAACAAACTAGAAATCTCCTTAAAAACCAAAGAAATCAATGTTCTTTGATAAGTACCATTTGCTTGCTTTTAAAACACTACACGACACCCACTTCAAAGAGGTCTGCGTTATCAACATGGGGGAGAAAAATGGGTTCAATGCATTTCAGTATTTTTTTAGTAATTCTCTGATTTCCCTGATTTGCACTAGATATGTCAAATTCACATTTCCAAATCAAACAGGATTTTTCTGTAGCCTAAATCTTGCTTTAAAATTGTTGAGTTTATTGTCAACTATAAAATTTAAAGGCTGATTTATCTGAAGTGGATGAACTCTACCA
Organism: Hyaena hyaena; assembly: GCF_003009895.1. NCBI lineage: Eukaryota > Metazoa > Chordata > Mammalia > Carnivora > Hyaenidae > Hyaena > Hyaena hyaena. The sequence continues at coordinate 62,462 of NW_024082549.1, forward strand.
ATACTCTTCTCTATTTAATATCAGAAAGTAAGTATATACCTTTTGCAGTTCCATAAAGCCCTCTGCTTGGTTTCTCATAGTAGACAATGTATGATAATTGCTAATTTTCTCATCTTCTTCTAATCAGCTGACTGTGAGCTGGGAAGTATGCACTTTAACCCAAGTCCAGCAAAAGGCAAGAATACAGTGAACTCTCCATAAACGTGTTTGTGACGGGATGAATAAGAACCTTACAAAAGTTACAAGAAACTATTTTCCATATCTTAATACAGACAATTTTGATAACATCAGAGAAATGGGACCAAATAAAATGGGGATGCCAGAAGGGTAAGTTATTACTCAGAAGCTTATATGATTTAACTGCTAAATAAACTAGATATTATAGTATTAGCTGAAACAAATAATAAACTATTTACTCAGATAGGATTATGTCAGTTAAGAGAATCCCTTGCAACCAATAGTATGGTGAGGTAAACAAAGTTAGCAGCAAACTTTTCCTCACTGTAAAATTCTTTCACTCCAAGTAAAGTTAAATCTTGTCATGTTAAACCATTTCAGCAAATATTTTCCTGGTTCAGTCAGTCCACTTATAATGCATATATAGTATAGTTTCTCTCTAAAATATAACATGGTAGAAATGTACTAAAACCTCAGAAGTATCTAGAATAAAGATGATCTGTATGCTCCCACCCAAGGCCCCCAAACCATAAAAACACAAATTCCTTTCCTATTTCATCTTCCTAAGATCATGATGAACTAAGTCATCAATAATTCAGAGGTACATGTAAGATTACTCTTTTATCTTTAGACATATGCACAAGCATTTAAAAAGAACACCAATAGAAAATGTAAGTGCTATTTATGAAAAGAATATACATTGGGGCACCTGGGTGACTCAGTCAGTTAAACGTCCGACTTCAGCTCAGGTCCTGATATCATGGTTTGTGGGTTCGAGCCCCACGTTGGGCTCTGTGCTGACAGCTCAGAGCCTGGAGGCTGCTTCGGATTCTGTCTCCCTCACTCTCTGCTCCTCCCCTACTTGTGCTCTGTCTCTCAAATATAAAATAAATGTTAAAAAAAAAAAAAGAAAAGAATATACATCCAATTTAAATTTGAACCATTAAATTGTAGAAGGTGACCTACCACAAAAAAGAAATTCCAGATTAGGCAATTACTTATTATGTGTCTGTAATACTCAGCTTCTGCCTTTACTATCCCTGAACCCTTAAACCATCCTATAATGACAGCCTTTGTAGAAATCTAATGTGTGTGTGAGTACACAGCAAAATGACAGTACACCCATACTAAACTAGCATCAAACTCAAAATGGAGTTTTGGAGTCTCAGATTTCAATATTTTGGCTTTGGTTGATATAATTTATAACCTGACATTGTTTAAACCTGGTAAGCCAGGTTTTTCCCTCTGATACTCCTGGGCCATTTACAATGCATGTCAGTATGCAAAACCCAGAGTGACTGGTGTTGATTAGGTAAGAGCCAAGCAAGGACAATTACTAAAACTGGGCTGCTTGCCCTGTACACACTCCCAGTGAGAAAACTGAGGGGGAAATGTGTAAGAGACAAGCGACAAAAAGAAATCTGAGTAGAAAAAATTCCCAAAACAATCTTCTGAAAGTCAAAGCTAGTTCTTTTATATTTATGGTCTGATATGTAATCAAATAGCTTAGGTGTTAATTTTATGTTACATCTTTTTATTTTCTTTTAAAACTAATCCCATAAAAGGGAACAACTGCTAAGAGCTAGTTTCATCTGGGATTTAAGAAGCTTCAAAAGAAAAAAAAAGTGTTTAAGTCTGCAAGCAGAAAAAAATCATCCCTTAAAATGATATGCAATCAGGGGAGCCTGGGTGGCTTAGTCTGTTAAGCGTCCGACTTTCACTTAGGTCATGATCTTGCGGTTCGTGGGTTCGAGCCCCACGTCGGGCTCTGTGCTGACTGCCAGCTCAGAGCCTGGAGCCTATTTCGGTCTGTGACTCCCTCTCTTTCTGACCCTCCCCTGCTCACGCTCTCTCTCTCTCTCTCTCTCTCCTAGAAATAAATAAAACATTTATAAAAATGATATGCAATCATCTCTTAATTCTGGTATCAGAGTAGTTTCCTCGATTGGCAATGTCACTGTGAATATTCTGTTGAAACCTGAAAAGAAATATCTACGGTCAGTTTGGTAATTCAGTATGTTCCACTATATAATCCATTAAGTTGTAATGATTTCCCAAATACAAACAGTTTTAGAACATCATGAATCTAACCTAAGTACTTTAATCAGGAGGACTTAATGATGTGAGAAAAAACATTCATTCATTCATTCTCCCAGCAAATACCTATCAACTTGGGAAACCCACACCAGACTTCTCTGACTGCCCAAGCCACAAATCTCACCACTATGACCCATTTTCTCTGTATTCCCTAATATTAATTAAGGGATTAAAAAAAAAAAAAAAAGGGCTCTTGAACTCAGACTGCATTCTCACCAATTAGAGTTCCTGTTCAGTGTCTTCAACCTTTATACCCCTCTTTCTCACCAGACACATCAGCTCAAACCATTCTCTGTTGGTAGAAAATATGAATAACATAAAAGTCCTCACAAAGATATCCAAAAAAAGTCAAAATCTGGTAATAGACTACCTTTTTCTCTAGCTTGTAAATGTTTGCTTAAACAAAAGTTAGGATCATAAAATCAAAGAACTATAGAGCTTATAGGGATAGAGGCAAAGACGGTGAGAGAGAGATAATAACCTAGCCCAGAAATTTCCAAATAGGGGTCGCAAGTTTGCTGCCACTCCTTCCCAATATATTCACCATCCAGTCAAAATGAGAAAGAGTAATGTAGGATAGAGTAATGTAGTAAAATTTCACAAAGCTTAATTTGTCCAATATGAAGGATTAGCTGTCACTCTCAGAGTGTAGTTCCACTGGTGTGATGCTAAAAGAAACTCTCTTTCATGGGATGACAGCAAGAATGATGGTGGTTTGCTTGGGAAAGAGTTACCCTGTGCTTACCTGGCAGACTAAAAGTTGGCAAACCAATGTTGATCTACAATATTTGTCCCTTAATTGTTCTGTTCTGTGAATTCCCTAAGCTTATATTTTATGTAATCCAAACAATATATTTTATAGAGAAAGCCTAGTGAGATAAACTAGAACAAAGTCATATGGCCTAGTAAATACCATGATGGGACGTGGAATTAGTCTCTTTTGACAGCAAATCAGTACCTTTTGTTTTTGCACTTATAGGTGTCCTTTAAAAATAAGAACAATAAAAAAGACTATTTTCCTTGTGATCATGTAAAAGTTGGTGATTATAAAGAAAGCAGAGACCCTTTTGAATGTCCTTGTTGTTTTATTGTCTCTATATTCTAATTGTTAAGAATGCCAACTACTTGGAGGACTAGATTGATGATTGTTTTGGGTGGTCTACAAGAATAAGACTTCCTTCCCACCCCAACTGACAACTTCCTTGATTGAATACATTACATCAAGTGATCGGTTTGTAGTCTCATAAACCAAGAACCAAATTTTGTGTAAAAGTAAAGTGAACTGCACAACACGTAGTTATCTAGTTAATTCAAGCAAAAAGCCCCAAACCTACTATTAAAAAAAGAACTGGCTGGCTGTATTGTCAATTTCACTAAATACTTCTTAATTTTTTTTTTAATGTTTTTTTTTTATTTTTTTTATTTTTAGGAGAGGGAGAGAGTGAGAGTGGGGAAGGGGCAGAGAGAGAGGGGGAGACACAGAATCCCAAGCAGGCTCCAGGCTCCGAACTGGCAGTCAGCACAGAGCCCGACGCGGGGCTCGAACCCACGAACCGCGAGATCATGACCCAAGCGAAAGTCGGACGCTTAACCGACTAAGCCACCCAGGCGCCCCAAATACTTCTTAATTTTAAAGTAATTAAAATCATCCTTACAATAGAAAGGTTTCACCATGGTGCTTAAACATAGACAGAGACTTGGCTTCAAAATCATTGATTAAAATCATCAAAAGGCTGAAAACAATGGAGATCTACAGGTACAGGAAATGGTAAATATATATATATATATTTATATATATGTGTGTATATGTGTGTGTGTAAAATACTTCTGATAAAAGAATAGTACTCTCTTTTTTCCTAGTTTTTCCCCCTAATAAAATAGTCCCTGATTTTGCTGTTGTTGTTGTTGTTGTTTCTATTTGTTATATTTATATGGTTTCTTCATTCCTAAAGCATCAAATTCTGAATACAATAGCAAAATCCCCATTGTGGGTTTTCTTTACAAAATGCTGTTTGGTAAACAAAAGTATTCATTTGTTTTACTGGCTTTCTTCTCTAAATTTTTCCTTTCTGGGATTTGAATAAACATGTAAAAATACTTAAATCTCTGAAGATGAAATCAAAATCTCTTTAGCATATGATGATTTAAAACACAGGAAGAATTAATTGTTAAGAGAGGAAAGGTAATATGTGAGAATAAAACTGGAGGATCCAGGCTTACACTGAAAAAGCTAGGATTTAATTTAGAATTAAATTTTTTCTACCCATAACTGTATTACATCTACAGAACAAATAATAAGAGTTTTGTTTCTTCTTTTTCAAGTTAAAAATATGGAGCAAATGACTACAGGCAATGTTTTATGCCAAAAGAGTTCCACTGAGTCTTGTTCTGTTTTTCTCTTTTAATTCTTTTTTCATTTTGTTTCAAACAATTTGCTGCTTTCTTGTGCTATCCCAGAGAGGAATATTTTAGATCAAAAGCTCCCAAATGATGATTGACACCTCAGAAGCACAATTCACCAAACATTTACTATTATCATCACTAGTGTTTTCTGAAATGTCGTCATACCCAAGGTCTTCAAAGATGTTTATGAAAGAAAGATGAAAGAATATCACTTACATATAATTACTCATTAAGGAGTTTCAGAAAATAATACTAAAGGTGGGGACCTCTGGACAGCTCAGTCAGTTGAGCATCCGACTCTTGATTTTGGCTCAGGTCATGATCTCACTGTTCCTGACACTGAGCCTCACGTCAGGCTCTGCATAACAATGGGGCCTGGGTCTTGGTCTTGCCAAGACCGAAAGAGCCCTCGTGGCTTGTACTAGGCTTATCACCTCGCCTGGGAATATCTGTCCCTATTTCAGACTCAGTGTGCTCACTCCTCCCTTCTGCTTAACGATGTGCTTCATATGGCACCTGGCCAACACCACTGCTACATGTGTCCTCTGTGGGCAAGAGATAGGGTCCTTCTACGGCAGCACAAAAGGGGTCAATTACCCTGTGCTGGCTGCTGGGAAGCACCTACTGGCCAGTGGGGGGCTGATGCCCACTACTGGAGCTGGTCTTGTTCTGTCTCTTCTCTATGTGAGTAAAATCATTGTTCTAATCAATGCCTGTGTTGTGCTTTCTTTGGCAACTTCCTTACTAAGATGCAGTTGGCAGAAGGGCTGACTACCAGAAGTCAGACTTCCAATCCAGGTAACAGGCAACGGATAATAGATGCCATTTGATCGACAATGTGGCCAGCATTACCTTGATTCTAAAACCAAAGATCCCACTGAAAAAGAGAACTACAGACCAATTTCCCTGATGAACTTGGATGCCAAAATTCTCAACAAGATACTAGCCAACAAAATCCAACAATGAATTAAAAGAATTATTCACCACAATCAAATGGGATTTATTCCTGGGCTGCAGGGCTGGTTCAATATCCGCAAATCAATCGACGTGATATATCACATTAATAAAGGAAGGATAAGAACCACATGATCCTCTCAATAGATGCAGAGAAAGCATTTGACAAAATACAGCATCCTTTCTTGATAAAAGCTCTCAAGAAAGTAGGAATAGAAGGAACATACCTCAACATCATAAAGGCCATATACAAAAGACCCACAGCTAGTATCATCCTCAATGGCAAAAAAACTGAGAGCTTTCCCCCTAAGGTAAGGAACACCACAGGGATGTCCGCACTCACCACTGTTGTTCAACATAGGACTGGAAGTCCTCACTAATCAGAAAACAAAAAGAAATAAAAGGCATTCAAATCAGCAAGGAAGAAGTCAAACTTTCACTCTTCACAGATAACATGATACTGTTTGTGGAAAACCCAAAAGACTCCATCAAAACACTGCTAACTGATACACCAATTCAGCAAAGTCTCAGGATATAAAATTAACATACAGAAATCTGTGACATTTATGTACACCAAAAATGAAGAAGTAGAAAGAAGTAGAAATCAAGAAATCAATCTCATTTATAATTGCACTGAAAACCACAAAATGTCTAGGAATAAATTAAAAAATATATAAAAGATCTATACACTGAAAACTATAGAAAGCTTATGAAAGAAATTGAAGGGGGCACCTGGGTGGCTCAGTTGGTTAAACCTCTGACTTTGGCTCAGGTCATGATCTTGCAGATCGTGAGTTTGAATACTAGTTCATGAATTTGTGCTCTGCATCAGGCTCCATGCTGACAGCTGGGAGCCTGGAGCCTGCTTCAGATTCTGTGTCTCCCTTTCTCCCTGCCCTTCCCCTATTGCACTCTGTCTCTCTCTCTCCCTCTCTCTCCCTCTCAAAAATAAATAAACATTAAAAAAAATTTGAAGAAGACACAAAGAAATGGAAAAACATTCCATATTCTTGGATTAGAAGAATATTGTTAAAGTATTGATACTACCCAAAGCAATCCACATATTCAATGCAAATCCTATCAAAATAATACCAGCATTCTTCACAGGCTAGAATAAACAATTCTAAAAGTTATATGGAACCAGAAAAGACCCCAAATAGCCAAAGGAATGTTGAAAAAAAAAAGCCAAAGACATCACAATTCCAGACATCAAGCTGTATTACAAAGCTGTAATCATCAAGACAGTATGGTACTGGCACAATAGCAGACACATAGATCAATGGAAAAGAGGAGAACCCAGAAATAGACCTACAAATATATGGCCAACTAATCTTTGACAAAGCAGGAAAGAATATCCAATGGAAAAAAGACAGTTCTCCAGCAAATGGTGTTGGGAAACCTGGACAGTGACATGCAGAAGAATGAACCTGGACCACTTTCTTATAACATACACAAAAGTAAACTCAAATTGGATGAAAGAGCTAAATGCAAGACAGGAAACCATCAAATCCTAGAGGAGAAAACAGTCAACAATCTTTTTGACCTCGGCCACAGCAACTTCTTACTAGGCATGTCTTTAGAGGCAAGGGAAACAAAAGCAAAAATGAACTATTGGGACCTCATCAAGATAAAAATCTTCTGCACTGCAAAGGAAACAATCAACAAAACTAAAAGGCAACTGACCAAATAGGAGAAGATATTTGCAACTGGCATATCATTTAAAGGGCCAGTATCCAAAATCTGTAACGAATTCATCAGACTCAATAACCAAAACACAAATAATCCAGTGAAGAAATGGTCAAAAGACATGAATAGACACTTTTCCAAAGAAGACACCCAGATGGCTAACAGACACATGAAAAGATGCTCAACATCACTCATCATCAGGGAAATACAAATCAAAACCACAATGAGATAAAACCTCACATCTGTCAGAATGGCTAAAATTAACAATTCAGGAAATAACAGATGTTGGTGAGCAATTGCACTGCTAGGTATTTATCCAAATGATACAGAAATGCTGACTTGAAAGGTCACATGCACCCCAATGATCACAGTAGCACTATTGATGATAGCCAAAGTTTGGGAAGAGCTCAAATTTCCATCGACTGATGAATGGACAAAGAAGATTTGTATATATACAATGGAATATTACTCAGCAATCAAAAAGAATAAAATCTTGCCATTTGCAATAACATGGATGGAACTAGAGTGTATTATGCTAAGCCAAATAATTCAGTCAGAGAAAAAGAAATATCCTATGATTTCACTCATCTGTAGAATTTAAGAAATGAAACAGATGAACATAGGGGAAAGGAAGCAAAAATAATATAAAACAGAGAGGGAGGCAAACCATAAGAGAGTTTTAAATACAGAGAACAAACTGAGGGCTTCTGGAGGAGAGGTTGGTGGGAGCATGGGCTAAATGGGTGATGGGCATTAAGAAGAACACTTGTTGGGATGAGCACTAGGTGTTGTATCTAACTGATGAATCACTGAATTCTATTCTGTTATTATACTATATATTAACTAACTTGGGTTGAAATAAAATTTTTAAAAAAACTTTAAAAAGGAAATGTGAAAGACTCATCTCTCCTTTTTCTGTTAATGCTCCCCATCACCAACACCCCTACCTCCTTCCTGAAGCCTTTTCTAAATTCATGGGGATAAGAGGTAATAATCGGGGCGCCTGGGTGGCTTAGTCGGTTAAGCGTCCAACTTTCGCTCAGGTCATGATTTCGCGGTTTGTGGGTTCGAGCCCCGCGTCAGGCTCTGTGCTGACTGCCAGCTCAGAGCCTGGAGCCTGTTTCAGTCTGTGACTCCCTCTCTCTCTGACTCTCCCCTGCTCACGCTGTCTCTCTCTCTCTCTCCTAGAAATAAATAAAAATATTAAAAAAAAAAAAGAGGTAATAATCAAGGACTATAGCACCAGGAGACCTGGGTTCTAGTCCTGGCTTTGGCAGATTTACTTATTTGTCTGTGATTTAACCCCTATGAGCCTCAGGTGTCTCTAAGGTTCTAATTGGTTTTAAACTGATATAACAAATAGAAAGTATTCAGTACATATTCACTAAACATGAATCAGTTTGATTACTCCAGATTCAATACTCAATTCTGTTATACACTTTGGTTTCAAGGAAGAGAAACATGCACAGGAAACACTGAACAACATGGTTGCAGGAAGGGCAGGAATACAAAAAAAGTAACCCTTTTAGAGGTGTGACCATGTAAGTGAAGCTTTGGGAAATCCTGAGAATGACAGCAAGCAGACCACTGTCCTTTTCTCGAAACTCATATAACACTCATTACCAAGGTTTCCAAATCTTAATTTGTGAGAACACATTCTTATTTTTTTAGGACAGTATAAAGTGGAGAGGGGGTTATATGAAGTTATTTTGAAAAATTCTGCTATGATTCTAACAAGTGACATCTCTACCGTTTACATCCAGATTGAAAACCACTGCCTAATAGGACCTTAATTTATGCACTTAATTATACACTATTTCATATGTGCTTACTGTTTCAATTTTAGTGTGTTATCCCAAATTGATTGTGACCTTCTTAATTATAAGCACTCTTCTCATTATTTTAATGATGAGAAAATCAAGTCCAAACAGAGTAAAAATAGCTTGTCTAAGATCTTATAACTAATCAGTAACAGGGCTACGACAAGAACCCAAGTGGGCTAGGGTCCCAGCCAGTGCTTGTGAACCCCTTCTATCTATCATTATATGATGCCCAAACAGGGATATCTCTACTAGAAAACTCACTTATAATGTATTATGTAGCTACTACTGAATTTGTCAGATACTTCTTTCAATACTAACAAAGTATTCACAAGTGTGTGTGCCTATTGAAAGAGTCTCTTATCTCAATATTTTCATATACAGTCTATTCACAGTAGTTATTTGCAGTAGTTATGTTCTATGAAGTTGCTGCTAACATTGATTTAATGAATACTGAGTCATTGCTCCTAGGGAAAATACAGGGTTAGGTTCCTGAAAGCCTCTGGTCACATTTTAATCAACCAATCAATACATAACTTTGTTTTATGTCTGTTTCTGTTTAAAGACAACTTATTGGATGTATATTATTCATTCATTAACATTGTGCAGCACGGTCATGCTCTAACTCACGGCTGCAAAAGCTTATCGAGCACATGTATTTTCCCCATAAGGCACATCAGAGCCTTCCTGCACTTAGGAACACTAGATAGCATTTCAGCACTATGCATAGGGGCCATTTTAAAAAGTGAAATCGCCAGGGGCGCCTGGGTGGCTTAGTCGGTTGGGCTTCCGACTTTCGCTTAGGTCATGATCTCGTGGTTCGTGGGTTCGAGCCCCGCGTCGGGCTGTGTGCTGACTGCCAGCTCAGAGCCTGGAGCCTGTTTCAGTCTGTGACTCCCTCTCTCTCTGACCCTCCCCTGCTCACGCTGTCTCTCTCTCTCTCTCTCCTAGAAATAAATAAAAAAAAAATTTAAAAAAAGTGAAATCGCCAACAAAAGAGGCTAGAAATGCAGGAAAGGAAAAGAAATGACACTAAAATAACCACGAAAAGGACATTTGTCTACAGTACGAGAGCTGAAACAAGTAGGCAAAATGTTGCCTTATTTCACCTCAGTTGGGAACGTTCACATCAGGTGACCCAAATTTTTCACCATTCTGCACATGTCTGAGCATGACCACGAAAGTGCCATTTGAGGTTACAAATAAATTTCGGCAAGTGGGGGCAAATTTGCAAACATGGAATCTGCAAAGAATGAGGATTGATTGCATTTGTATATAATCTAGGTAATTAAATTGCATCCTATTTTCTTCCTGATTATTTTATGACCTCATATCCATAGAAAAATACTATAATAAAGTGAACAGTCAACAGTTTCTTTGATATGAGTGGAATACAGCCTCCAGGACTACCATATAAATAGCATGTTATCAACAACTAGGCAGAGAACATCAACACTAAGCAAATCGTACGTTATTTACAAATATTCATTTTAAATATTGCTACTTTGGTACTTTACAACTATATTAGCTTTGCATTTCAGTGGACGCCTCTATAATGCATTCACACTAAAGAGTGCCTTTTAGAACCAAAACAATATATTTAGAACACAATGTATAGCTTTAAATGAATATTCACTAGAGAAAAAGCTTTGTAACACTTGGTAAAATAGATGCACACTTACTTTCTAAAAACAACCTACAAATGTATCCTTTCTTGAGAGTATGTGGCCTCAAACACAAGGTGAATTTTGAGAATTCTTTCCAGAGCAGAGATCATGAACCAGTAGCCCAAGGATTGAATACCATGTTCAGTTTTCCCTGAACAATGTTACATGGTATAATTTTTTAGAATTTGAATCATTGTTAAAATTATAAATCAGGAGAACTTACACAAAATCTAATTTTCTGTATTCTCTTAAAAAAAAGTCATCTGTGTACACCATCTCCCACTCCTGCTGGAAACCACCAGCAACCACTAAACAGCTGCCTCCTGCTCAGGCCACATCCCTCCCCTGCTGGCCCGTTTCTGCCACATCCTTATGTACCCTTCACACGATGCCTGGGCGTCAGTTGCATTTTCCTACTGTAAAATTAAGATATAAGTTAAATATGTCTTACGAATGGATCTTTCAAAAAAATGGGACGAAAAACTACAGAGAATCACAAATTTTTTTCTCTTCACCTGGTTCATTCCTATTGGCATTTGAGTTGTTGACTCTTGCTCTAAAGCTAAGGTAGATAACCCTTCTGACTAGGTTAAAATATACTCCACATAGAATCAAAGCCTAAATAACAATCTTACCTATACCTCTTTACAGTTTATAGAGGCTCGTGCCTTACCTAATCTAATCTTTGCTGTAAAAGCAACATAGGGTGGGGTGCCTGGGTAGCTCAGTAGGTTAAACATCAAATTCTTGATTTCGGCTCAGGTCATGATCTCACAGTCATGAGATCAAGCCCCGAGTTGAGCTCTGCGCTGGGCATGGAGCTTGCTTGAGATTTTCTCTCTCTCTCTCTCTCTCTCTCTGCCCCTCACCTGCTCACACATACTTGTTCTTTTTATCTCAAAAAAAAAAAAAAAAAAAGATAAGGCAGGTAGAAAAGGATTTTTCATGCTCTCTCAAGAAATCCAAAACCCACAGAGATTAAACAGCTTGTCCAAGACCTCACTGCTAGTAATACACCAAGAATGGTGAAATCCAATCTTCTGATTTTAAATACAGAGCTTTTCCTAATACACTATGCCTATGAGCAAAAGAGTTGACTCATATTTTATCACATATTGTACTTTTTTAAATATGTCATTGCTATCAAGGTAGAGCTCCAGAATGATAGAAATTAAGGTGCTGCTTTTATATTTCATATAGAAGAGCCAACTTCGCTTGAATAAGCATACACTTGTCCAGACCACTCCATTAATGTTACTAAAAAATATATGATTCTCTCTACGTGTGTGCATGCTCCAGTACACATATATACTCCTCATTCCAAACAAGAACTGAAGCAATGTGCCATTATAAGACTAGAATAATTGAAAAATTGTTTTTAAGGGGAAATAAAAATAGGAGAGAGAAAAATAAAACTAGAGGTATGGTTAGTACATGAGCACATACCATAATAATCAGATGCTTCATTCAAGACCATATACTTTACTCTGAGCTTCCCAGTGATCAGTGCACAGAAGGAAACATCATCAGCTACCCAATTCACCATGTCAAGAAAGGAAATATGTTATTGATGTTTGAGGGAGATGTTCTTCCCATGACTCCTTATAAATTCCCTTTGGTGAAATATAAAGACTCTGATTCTCCAGTATATTAAAACAGTTAATAAAAGAGTAAACCAGAGTTCCCTTGGTTGGCAACAATATTTCTCAATGCAGGCTGATGACATAATGCCAAATCACAGGCCAGCAAAAGCAATCCTACTAAGAGCCAATATGAAACAATCCAGTTGCCCAGTAAATCTGATGGCCAGTTTAATAAAAACAAATAGATGATAGATATATAGGTGGATAGAGGGGTGCATAGGTGGTACATAAAACATCTAATAAACTGTCTATAAGCTGTGTACCTTTTAGGCATTCCATACATACTATTTTTCCCATACAAGCTTTTGATGAAGTATTGTGCAGAAAAGAGTTCAAGGTTAAAAATCTCTGACAAGATCTTGGCATGAAAAATTTCATGTTGTTGATTAAAGGCAAATCCATAACTTTTGACAGTCTACTGAGGTGGGTCTAGGTTTGATATCGCATACAAAATAACTGAAGCCATTTCCCACAGTGCTACAGAGGGGAGCCAAGGGAGGCACGGAGGGCAAGGTCAGTGACACTTCTTTTCTCACCTAGACAGCTGGCCTCTCTATGAGAGATCAGAAAGTGCAAAAGGCTCTGGTACTTGACCTCTCCCCTGAGCCTCAGTCCCATATCATCGGCAGCCTGCTGAACATTTCCATCTGGCTATAATGTCTGCTTTTCAATGTGCTTTTCTATTCTTGTATTCCCAATCTCTAGTGGTGACCTCACTTCCTACCCATTCATTCAAACCAGAACCAAATGGACACGGTCTCATTTCCTCTCCTCGCCTTCAACCCCCCATTGGTGAGCAAGCCCTCCCAGTGTTAGGTCTCCCTGACTGTGCCCTCTCCCCACGCCTACTTGCACTGCACAGGTTCAAGAGAGAACCAGCTATTGTGTGTATTCCTAGACAATGCTTCTAATGACTTTCTCTCTCCTTCACACCTACTTTCCCCTCTAATGGAATTATCTTACCGAAACACCCATCCACCTCCTCCTCCTTCTCTCCTTCTCTTACTATGACTACTAATAGCATTTATTGAGACTTTACCACATGTAAGGCACTTTGCTAAGTATTTCACATATATTTTCACATATATTCTTTTTATAGTTTGTTTTATTGATACATAATTGATACATAAAATTGTGATTTGATATATGTATACTTTGTAAAAGGATTCCTCTATCTGGTTAATCAACACATCCATCTCCTCACATATTTATCTTTTCATTTTTCTTTGGTAGGTTCTACTCTCATAGCAAACTTCAATTATACAATACAGTGTACAGTGTTATCAACTACAATGTTGTTTTACATGAGATCCTAAGACCTCATTCATCTTACAGCTGAAAGTTTATAACCTTTTGCCAACCTCTCCCCACTTGCCCCACCCCCAGCACCCTAGCAACCTCTACTTTCTGTGTCTATGAGTTTAACTTTTTTTTTTAAGAGTCCACATATAAGTAATACCGTGCAGTATTTGTCTTTCTCTGACTTATTTCTCTTAGAATAAAACCTTCAAGATCCATCCATATTGTCTCAAATGGCAGGATTTTCTTCTTTCTCGTGGCTGAATGGTATTCCACTGTATAGCTATACCACATCTCATTTATCTATTCATCTGTTAATAAATAGGTATGGCTTTTCCATATCTTGGCTTTTGTTAATAATGCTACAATGAACATGGAAGCGTAGCTATCTCTCTGATATCCTGTTTTCATTTCCTTTGTATATATACCCAGAAGTAGAATGACTGGATCATATGGTAGTTCTATTTTTAATTTTTTGAGGAACATCCGTATTGTTTTCCATAGTGGCTACACCAATTTACACTCCCACCAACAGTTCACAAGCTGCTCTTTTCTCCATATACTCACCAACATTTGTTTTCTCTGGTCTTTTTGATCAAAGTCATTTTAACAGGTGTCAGGTGAGATCTCATTGTGTTTTTAATTTGTATTTCCCTAATGGTTCGTGACAATGAGCATCTTTTCAGGTGCCTATGAGCTATTTGCATGTCTTCTTTGGTAAAATGTCTATTCATTTCCTCTGTCCACTTTTTGATTAAATTGTTTGTTTTTTTGCTCTTGAGTTGAAATGAGTTTTTTTATATTTTGGATATTAACCTCTTACCAAATACATGGTTTGCAAATGTTTTCTCCCATTAGGTAGGTTGCCTTTTTATTTTGTTGACAAGTTCTTTGCCATGCAGAAGCTTTTCTATTTAATGTAGTAGCAATTGTTTATTTTCATTTTTGTTACATTCCCTTTTGGTATCAAATCGAAAGTCAATGACAAGACTGATGTGAAAGAGCTTTCCCCCTGTATTTTCTTCTAGGGGTTTTATGTTTCAGGTCTTACATTCAAGTCTTTAATCCATTTTGTATTTATTTTTGGTATGGTGTGAGAGAAGAATCCAACTTCAATTCTTTTTCATGGGACTTTCCAGTTTTCCCAATACACTGCCTTTTCCCCATTATATACTCTCCGTTCCACTCCTACAACATAAATTAATTGACCATATATATGTGTGGGTTTATTTCTTGACTCTCTGTTCTGTTCCATTTATCTAATATGTCTGTTTTTATGCCGATACCATATTGTTTTGAATATTATAGTTTTGTTACATAGTTTAAAATCAGGAAGTGTGATGCCTCCAGCTTTGTTCTTCTTTCTCAAGATTGCTTTGGCTATTCAGGGTCTTTTATGTTTCCATACAAATTTTAGGATTGCTCTATTTCTGTAAAAAATGTTATTGGAATTTTAAAGAGATTGTACTGACTTTGTATAATGCTTTGGGAGGTGTGGACATTTTAACCATATTAATTCTTTTAATCCATGAGTAGGGATTAACTTTCAATTATTTGCATCTTCTTCAATTTCTTTTATCATCTTTCACTTTTAAGTGCACAGATCTTTCACCACCTAGTTTCATACCACTGGGGTCAGAAAAGACACCTGATATGACTTCAATCTTTTTAAATATATTAAGAATTGTTTTATAACATATAATCTATCCTGTAAGATGTTCCATGTGTACTTGAGAAGCATGCATACCTGCTGCTATTAGAAGGGATGTTCTGTAAATGTTTAAGACCTGCTGGTCTAATGTGTAGTTTAAATCCAATGTTTCCTTATTGATTTTCTGTCTAGATGATCTATCCATTGTGGGAAGTGGGTAAGTGAAATCCCTTATTACTACTGTATCGCTGCCTATTTTTCCCTTTAAGTATGTTAACATTTTCTATATTATATATTTAGGAGTTCCTATGTTGGGTACCTATCTCATATATTCTTCATAACTCTTTAAAATAGCTCCATTTTCAGATAGGGAAATTGAGGCACAAGGAAAGCAAATATCTTTCAAAGGCTACTCCACTGAGTCATAATGGAGCCAGGATATGAGAAGGGCCAGGCTGAGTTTACACACTGCATTCCTAACCACTGAGAAACAGAAAGGCAGCCCCTGACATCCAGAAATTGGCCTGAAACTCACAGCTAGGCCATAGAAATCTTCTGATGGTATAAATAATCTCAACACCAACATCAGCCAAGGTCACTATGATGAAATGAGACCAAAACCAAGACCACTTCATAATCTTTTCTAAGCACACACAAATAAGCTCATTTTGCAAAGGACAAAAATACCAAACATCCCCCTCCAATTAATATGAGGGACTGCTGCACCTTTCCCAAATACAAACTTAAAGGCTTCTTTTCTGTCCTTCTTTTATTGTTCTTAAATTTTTTTAACACTTATTTATTGTTGAGAGACAGAGAGAGATAGAGCACAAACAGGGGAGGGGCAGAGAGAGGGAGACACAGAATCTGAAGCAGACTCCAGGCTCAGAGCTGTCAGCACAAAGCTCCACGGGGCTTGAACTCAAACTGTAAGGGGGAGCCTGGGTAACTCAGTAGGTTAAGCATTTGACTTCAGCTCAGGTCATGATTTCTTGGTCTGTGAGTTCAAGCCCTGAGTCAGGCTCTGTGCTAACAGCTCAGAGACTGGAACCTGCTTTGGATTCTGTGTCTCCCTCATTCCCTCCCCCACCTGTATCCTGTCTCTCCTTCTCTCAAAAATAAATAAATAAACATTTTTTTAAAAATTTTTAAAAAAAAAGGAACTGTGAGATCATGACCTGAGCTGAAATCTGATCCTTAACCAACTGAGCCACCCAGCTGCCCCTGTCCTTCTTTTAGATATGATTTATTATTGTACCAAATCATACTATTACCCCTATTTCCTGATCCAGAAAATGGATCCAGAATGAACCCCCACATTTTTGGACCCTCCCAAAAATCATCCAACCATAACCCAGATTCAACAAGCCCTTTATAACACCTTCTTACTGAAATGTACCCCTACTGCCCATAGCACAGATTTGCCCACATTACAATAAGCAATGAATTCAGTTTTCCAATTATAGATGTCTTTGGCTAAAGGACATTGACCCCAGAATGTGCTACTACCTATAATCATAACTTTTCCATGATGAAAAGCCTTTTGATGGCTACACATTCCTTACAAGGAAAAACCCAAGCTCATTAGGAGGAACACTCAGGCTTTTATCCATGCCTCTTCTTCAGCCCCAGTCCTACCACAAACTTCTTCCCACCACCCCACCCCGGCAGTCCACCTGGATGTCTTACGTTACGTAATCTGGTCTGGATCACCCAGCGGGAGAACCAAGCGGCACTTGGAGATCTTGGAGGAGAGGAGGCTTATTTTACACCAGTGGGCTCAGAGGAGATCATCCTTCCAAGGTCTGAGCCCAGAGGATTAGCAGAGGGAACAAGTTATAGTCTGTTACTTCCGCATTCCTCATTAATCAGGGACAGGTGTTGCCTATTAATCCTGTCTGCCATCTTACAACAGATTTTCCCTGTCATTACTACAGCAACATTCCCAAAAATTCCATACTTCTACACATGTCATTGTTCTGCCTTGAATACTCTCGACCATTCCACCCTACCACTCCCCCGCTTTCAGTACCCCCTTACTCAGTCTGTAAGCTGCCATTGGCATTCCCCTTGCATATGCCAACAGCTCCCATCTCACTATTACAGTTTTTCTCTATCATAATCAAATTCTCATGTGATCTGTCTGCTTTGCCCACTTGCAGCCTCAGCCTTCACCAGAATACACTCCAGGCATGAAAGTATCACACCTAAGTCATTCACAAGAAGATACAGTAGAAGGAGCTTGATGATGCAGCCTACATTCCCAGTACCACTCCTTAGAAGCTGTATAAAGGGGCACCTTGGTGGTTCAGTCGGTTAAGTATCCGACTTCAGCTCAGGTAACCATCTCATGGTTTGTGAGTTCAAGCCCCGCATTGGGCTCTGTGCTGACAGCTCACAGCCTGGAGCCTGCTTTGGATTCTGTGACTCCTCTCTCTGCTCCTCCTGCACCTGTGCTCTGTCTCTCAAAAATAGATAAATGCAAAAACAAACAAACAAAAAAAAAACACAATTTTTAAAGTAGCTGTATAAAAACAGACAACTAACTTAGACTTCCTCATACTCCGTCTTCTCATCTACAAAAGAGGGGTGCCTGGGTGGCTTAGTCGGTTATGTGTCTGACTTCAGCCCAGGTCATGATCTCGCGGTTCATGGGTTCGAGCCCTACGTCGGGCTCTGTGCTGACTGCCAGCTCAGAGCCTAGAGCCTGTCTTCAGATTCTGTGTCTCCCTCTCTCTCTGACCCTCCCTTGCTCATGCTGTCTCTATCTCTATCTCTCACTCTCTCAAAAAATAAATAAAACATTTTTTTAAATTTTAAATAAAAAAAATTGGTATGCTAATACTCTGTAGACTTGCTGTAAGAATTAAAAGGACGTGTCTGCAAAGAAATGGAAAAACATTCCATGCTCATGGATAGGAAGAATAAATATAGTTAAGATGTCATTACTACCTAAAGCACTCTACACATTCAATGCAATTCCAATCAAAATTGCACCAGCATACTTCTCAAAACTAGAACAAACTATCCAAAAATTTGTATGGAACCACAAAAGACCCCGAATAGCCAAAGTAATACTGAAAAATAAAACCAAAACGGGAGGTATCACCATCCCAGACTTCAGCCTCTACTACAAAGCTGTCATCCTCAAGACAGTATGGTATTGGCACAAAAACAGACACATAGACCAATGGAACAGAATTGAGAACTCAGAAGTGGACCCAAAAGTATACAGCCAACTGATCTTTGACAAAGCAGGAAAGAATATCCAATGGAAAAAAGACAGCCTTTTTAACAGATGGTGTTGGGAGAACTGGACAGCAACATGCAGAAGAATGAAACTAGATCATTTTCTCACACCATGCACAAAAATCAACTCAAAATGGATAAAGGACCTGAACGTGAGACAGGAAACTATCAACACCCTAGAGGAGAAAGCAGGAAACAACCTCCTTGACCTCCACCGCAGCAACTTCTTACTTGACACATCCCCAAAAGCAAGGGAATCAAGAGCAAAAATAAACTGTTGGGACCTCATCAAGATTAAAAGCTTCTGCACAGCCAAGGAAACAACCCAGAAAATTAATAG
The DNA here is from genome assembly GCF_003009895.1 of Hyaena hyaena. Taxonomy (NCBI): domain Eukaryota; kingdom Metazoa; phylum Chordata; class Mammalia; order Carnivora; family Hyaenidae; genus Hyaena; species Hyaena hyaena. The sequence continues at coordinate 81,448 of NW_024082549.1, forward strand.
GCAACCAACGGAATGGGAAAAGATAGTTGCAAATGACATATCAGATAAAGGGTTAATATCCAGAATCTATAAGGAACTCACCAAACTACACGCCCGAAAAACAAACAACCCAGTGAAGAAATGGGCAGAAGACATGAACAGACACTTCTCCAAAGAGGACATCCAGATGGCCAACAGACACATGAAACGATGCTCAGCATCCCTCCTCATCAGGGAAATACAAATCAAAACCACACTGAGATACCACCTCACGCCAGTCAGAGTGGCTAAAATGAGCAAATCAGAGAACTCTAGATGCTGGCGAGGATGTGGAGAAACGGGCACCCTCCTACACTGTTGGTGGGAATGTAAACTGGTACAGCCCCTCTGGAAAACAGTGTGGAGGTTCCTCAGGAAACTAACAATAGAACTCCCCTATGACCCAGCAATAGCACTGCTAGGAATTTACCCAAGGGATACAGAAATGCTGAGGCATAGGAGCACATGTACCCCAATGTTCATAGCAGCACTCTCCACAATAGCTAAAACATGGAAAGAGCCTAAGTGTCCATCAACAGATGAATGGATCAAGAAGATGTGGTTTATCTATACCATGGAATACTACATGGCAATGAGAAAGAATGAAATCTGGCCATGTGTAGCAACATGGATGGACCTTGAGGGTGTTATGCTGAGCGAAATAAGTCAGGCAGAGAAGGACAAATATCATATGTGTGCACGTATAGGAGGATTAGGAGGAACTTAACAGAGGACCAACTGGGAGAAGAAGGGGGGAAATGGTGGGGGAAAGGGAGAGAGGCAAACCATGAGAGACTCTTGAATGCTGACAAAAACTGAGGACTGATGGATGTGGTGGGGGGGGGATGGGCATGGAGGAGGACACTTGTGGGGATGAGCACTGGGTGTTATGTGGAAACTAATTTGACAATAAACTATTTGTAAAAAAAAAAAAGGACATATCTGATACTCAATATACATTTAATGAATTTAACACTACAAAGCATGACAAAATATACATAACCTTCCTTTTGATATGTTTTATGTCCAAACATCTCTATTTTTTAAAGTTGCTGTATCCTGAGCCCCCTGGGTGGATAAGTCAGGGTCTGACTCCTGACATCAGCTCAGGTCATGGTCTCACAGTTCATGAGTTCAAGCCCACCTCAGGCTCAGTGCCGACAGCACAAGACCATATCGCTTCTCGGCCTTTTGGCTAAGATCAAGTGACAGCACAGGACCTGTTTGGAATTCTCTCTCTGCCACTCCCCCCCTTTCTCAAAATAAATAAATATTAAAAATAAATAAATAAAAATAAAGTTACTATATCCTACTTTCTCAGGAATTAGGGTTTGCATTAAATGCTCTCTTATGTGAGCTACCACAAGACAACCACATAACATACATCAGAACACACCCCTCTGATCATTAAGATATACAATCTCTCCTTCAAACCAAAGACCGACTACAGAATTATTTAACCTACTACACTCTTATTTTTAAAATAGATAAACAAATTTTGGTATATTCATATGATGGAATTTTGCAGACACGTCAGTGAATGAAAAGTCAGAAACAAAGAGCAAGAAAGGATGATTCCATTTACACAACGTTTAAAAAGATACCGAAACAAATTTACAGTGTTGGGAGTCAGAATAGCTTTTTCCTTTGGGAAAGGGAAAGGGGCTAGTTACTAAGAAGAAGCCTCAGATGGCCTTTGTGGGCATTGATAATGTTCCATTTCTTGATCGGGGTAGTGGTAAATGGTGTTTTTCCCATGTAAACTTTCATCAAGACATAAACACATGGACACTTCTCTCTAATTTTGTTATACTTCAATAAAAATGGTAATTATTTGTTTAAAAAAGTCCCAAGTATTAGCCATATTCCATGGTAGCCGCCAGACTCCCCGTGATACCTGTTCTATAGGCAATGCACCTGTTTTTAAAATGAGAAGGGTGCAGCAGCATAAGGGACTATCCCAAAGTCATGTAACAAATCCATGACTCAGAACTAAAACCTGCAAGTACTGATTTTCTTGCCAGGCCTCTTGATTTATGTGTGTATAATGCTATTCCAAGTAAATATATCAGTGTCTTCTCAAGGAAAAAGTTCCTTGGATCTGTGCGTTCGGAAGCTGGAATAGAATATATTCGATGAAAAGCTGCTCTTTGGCCATATCCCAGCTATTACGCTGGCTGCTGGCAGAACATCCTCCGAATCTGTGAAAATTTGCAAATCAAGGCCAGGCCTCAATCTGCAGCTGGTGCAACACATTTCTGTTTGAAATGAAATTTAGTTGCGTTCTTTTTTTCCCAGCTAAATTACACATAGAGGAGAAAAAAAAATCGTTACGTATCCATTTAAAGTAACCATAATTCCAAGGCCACGCAATGCAATTAAAATGCTGCAAGAAAAAAAAAATCAGGCTACATGGTAATAATGAATGCTGCGTGGCCAGTTCACCTCTTCTGTCAGTACTGAGAAGGTGGTCAGAGTAATCCAGGAGTGAGAGGGCACCTGTTCAGCCTCCCAAACTGGAGGACCCGAGGCCGAACCGCAAGAAGGCCAGGCCCCCTGGCAGCCTCAGATGCCAGTGCTGGCTCCTGTCACCAGCCACACTCTACAGCAGCTCAGCAGATGTGCCTCTGGGAGGCCTTGATTTGCAGATCATCAGCTCAGGTACAGAAAGAAAGTGTACACCTTAATTTTACAGCTACAAGTCCTAATATCCTGCAGCATTTTACTCTTTTAAGCATTTAGATGGCAATAAGGCTAGAGCTATGCATAACTAGATGTTGATTAAAAACCCACAAGAAATCATGAGCTATGGCACAGATGGCTGCTTGAAAAAAAAAAACCTAAAGTATATGTGGACTATATGAAATCAAAACTACTTGTTCCACAAAATATTGCCACCTTGAGGAACTTGTATAAGACTTATCAGTTTGCTCATTTTTTATCGTACAAACTTAGTAGAAAGCAACTCGTAAGTATCATTTGGAAATACTACTTAATCTCTCCAAAGACTAAGGTAAAAGTTTATCTTTCTGACATAGATTATGCAAAAAGATCTGGGGCAAGTAGCTGAGAAAACAAAAGAGTCAAGTTAAAAAATAAAAGGAAGTAGGTGTGCCTGGTGGCTCAGCGGGTTGAGCGTCCTACTCCTGGTTTGGGCTCAGGTCATGATCTGAAGCCCCGCATCAGGCTCTGCATTGACAGTGTGGAACTTGTTTGGTATTCTCTCTCTTGCTCTCTCTGCTCCTCCCCACTTTCTCTCTCTCTCAAAATAAACATTTGAAAAATAAATCAAGTTTTTTTTTAAATGGAACACAAGTTTTCTTTAAATGGAACGAAAAGTCTCCTTTGAAAAAGCTAAGGGTAAAAATACTCTAAATACACTCTAAGACACCATCCTGATATAAATTATACAGATACACCTGCCTCACTATTTTTAAGTAGGTAACACAAAGTCAATCCAGTCAATTTGCAACAAAAACATGAGTTGAATTAGCAGGTATCTGTGGTTCAGTGAGTGCAAACTCACCATCTAACTATGGAACACTGGTTCTAAATGTAATGTTTAAAAACTTTTTTAATGTAACCACATAATAAATCTCAATTCCTAATTCCAGTATTTAATCTGTGGAGCTGGGTCTGGAAAAAAAAAAAAAAGGCACCAGATCAGAAGCAAAAGGTCAGTCACCAAGCATCTTCACTCTTTACATCTCTGAAGTGTTTTTATGCAGTTGTTACATTTCACGTATAAACTTCACCTGCAATCTTTGTAGGGCCAAAGGGCTGAACTCCACAGAACTACCATTTTTCCTCCAGTGACATTCATTTGAAATAGTAGCAGTTTTATGCAAATAAAATTAATTTCATATTCATGTACCGTGTCTACCACAAATGCTGCCATAGCGGATTGTGTTTTCTAAGGCAAATATTATATATGAACGATTCCTTCTCAGTGCATTTAATTTGCAAAATCAACCAAAACTCAGGAGTAACAGACTGCAAGTTTGCAATTTATAAGATGCTTTTGTTCCTTTTTTTTTTTTTAAAGAAAGTCCTAGTTCTCTGGTCTTTCACATTCAGCTCATATGTGATAGAACAGGTTTTTGTCAAGAATCACAAAGGGTCTGAAATTTTATCTTGCTTTCAGGGAAGGAGAAAGGGAGGAAGGAGCCTCCTCTTTCAAGAAAAAAAATTTAAGGAAAATTTTACTTCAAAATCTTCAAAATCTAGAGATTTCTTCATATATTCCACAGAGATAGAGGAAGAAAGAAGGAGGAAGGGGAATTAATAGTGGATGTATGGGCCACTATAACTTAATAAAATCCCTGGACCAAATGTTTTCTCATCAGCCTAAGAAGCTGGTGTTTATTTCATATTATTTTAAGTGGCACAACCTTAAAAAGTTTGCACAGTTATAACCTTCATGAAATTGTATTAAGATCTGAAAGGATAACATGGCCCAAAGAAATCTGGTAAATTCGTGGCCTCCCGGAAAATGTGTCCATTTACTCTGTAAGTGGAGTGACGGGAAATAGTCATAGGCTGCCACTCTTACCTTCTTAACGCCCACCACATTGTTACATAATAACCAAAGTATCATTTGTTGTGTTATTTATTTTTTTATTATTTTTAAAACAACGGCTGAGTGCTCTTGGATCATAATTAATAGCAGGCTAGAGAAGGTCTGGTCATTACTTTACAGGAAATGTCTGACCTAAAGGTCATCATATTTATTATAAGTTGTTCTAACCTCCTAAATATAGAAAATAAAAAGCAATTCCTGTTATTTGTTGAACAATTGTACATAATCATAAAGTTGATGCACTGTGAACAGTATCAATACACTTAGCCAGTAGATAAATGGAGCCTAAGGGATAACACTGAAAAGTCATCATACAACATAAAAAGCAGCAATATGAGAAATCAGCAAGGTGAGGTACATTGACTATGGCCTTTGAAGACACACTTGGTTTTACTAGCTGTGTGACCCTGGCCAAGCTCCCTCTCCACTTACTTATCAGTAAAATGGTAATAATAATACCTACTTCACAGGGGTTTTGTGAGGATTAAGCAAGATATATCTAAAGTGCTTGTTGCACATGTAGCAGAAATTCAACAAATGTGGTTTCATTCTGCCTCCCCATCCACCCTCCTCTGTGCTAATGCTTCAATCCAAACTCTGAAATCTATATAATAGTAGTCCTAATGAAGAAAATAGAAAGAAAAAAAGAACTGTAAGGAACGAAGATTTTCTCCCAGGAATGTACTAAATGATTTGAAGCTATCACAGCAGATAGTTAAGGAATGGGCTTCATTCTCCCCCAGAATGTTATGGGAAGGATTTATATTGCCACTCCATTTTGTTCTCTCTAGATGTGTTACTAGACATCTACCAAAATGCACTGACTCAACTATGGTACTCCAAATTGGCCAGTGCAATGGACAAAATAGGATTATTATCATTATTATCATACAGATTAACTGAGTTTCTCCTTGCCAATAGGTAAAGCAATTTAGTTAGTGTTTCATTAAAGTATCACTCATCTGATGAATAGTCAACAATATTTACTGAGTGGCAAGTGAAAAGATTCTCTCATCCTTTCCCTGGGTTATCAGCAATGTTAACATGCTGACCCCCGCCCCCACCCCATGACAATCACACCTACATGCTGTAAGTCATAAATGAAGCCCATGTCTGTGTACTCATTAGCCCATCTTCATTCAACTACCCACAGCCAGCCATGCAGACACATAACATTCATATACTCACACATGCACGGGTGATGAATAAATAAGGGCATGAAGTAATGAAGTTCAGCAAGAGGTTTCCAGAACCTGTTTTAAAATAGCTAATCGACTTAAACGACATTTTGGAAAAGACAAAACAATTGGAAAAGAAAAAAATATCAGTGGCTGTCAGGGGCTAGAGGTCAGGGAAAGGGGACTAACCACAAAGAAGCATAAAAAGAACTTTCAGGAGTAATAGAAATGTTCTATATCTTGATTGTGGTAGTGGTTACATGACTCCATGCATTTGTCAAAATCCATAGAGTTATACATCTAAAAAGGGCAAATATTACTGCTTATAACTTATAGCCCAATAAACCTGACTTTAATAAAAGCCAGCTAATTGGAAAAGGGAAAAGAAAGTCGAGGGGCCCTTAGTGACAACAAATGTTGTAATTTATCCTCCAATAATGCTCCTTGAAGCTAAAATGCAGAGTTGTCACAAATCTTTAAAAGAACTTGCAACATTCTGTACATGAATAAATTCTTGGATTCAATACCATTAAAGGTCAGAATCAACTGAAATTGGTATTGATTAAGTACTGTCAAATTTCAACTCCACAAGCTAAGGCAAAGGAAGGAAATGAGATCCATGAGGAAAGCAAAAACCTTATTTTAATTAGGAATTAAAATGGCTGCCTCCTCTCCAATTTATTTTCTTCAGAGCTACAAGTTAAAAATATAATCATATTAATACATAATTAAATTATAATAAAAATCCACAAAACATTTCCAATTCCCAATGCTGCTTTACATTTATATAAATATCTCATTTTTGAAATTTTCATTCATTACTTTATATAATTCCTGTGTAACTGGAAACATAATGAATGCAATATATTATATATGGGAATAATAAGACTTCTTTATTTTGGTTAGTATTTCAGAGTTAGGGAGTACAGCCCCATATATTATCTCCTTCAACTGTCACTACAGCATATGCAATAAAGGTTATTAAACCTGTTTTACAAATGAGGTAAGTGAAAAGCAACCAGCAATGGTTGGACACATTGCCCACAGCCTCAGACTTAAGGCTCTGAATTTAAACATGTGATTTGAACTTGGGTTTTCTGACTCCTCTTAGTAACAGATAGACTTATCAGTGAGCGCACAGTAAAGCACTTAATTACACAAAACACTACCAACTGAGTATTATCATGGATTCCCATTACAAGTCTCCCATTATTGAGTAGAGAGAGGTTAAGTAACTTGTCCGATGTCACACAGCTAGACAATTGAGGAACCAGAACTGAAACACAGACCCTATGGTCCAACACCATGGAACATGGTGCGTATAGCACCTTCTGCTGTTCCTTCACTGAGCAAAGCACCCATTGTAATCTATGTACATTCTACATGTGCTTGTTTTCATGGAAACTGAATTAAATTAACAAGTTACAAATTAGAATAATCAGTATTTCACTTCTTTTTACGGGGCTTCATATCTTACAGAGAAAGTGAAATGCTTTTCACCCTATCCTGACTCCTGACTCGGACTGGTTTCCTAAAACATTTAAACCCCATGGTGTATAGCGTCAACTACTCTACTGTAAGCAGTTTCCAGATTTTCCTGTCCTTCCATGACACACTCTGCAACTTCTCCCCAGATTTGAAAAAAAAAAACCCATATTCTACTTTCCTTGCTGCTACACCAGCCACAAAGCACAACTGAAAAATAACATTCTCCATGAGATTGGTTCCACCACAAAGTCCTGACTTCCGAGGCCAAGTAGAGCGTTGGTACCTCTCGATAATCTTCGTCATACGGAACAATCCCCGCTCCTAATCTCTCACAGCTGCTATTCCAAAGCCACATTATTTTCCTCAGACACCCTCTCACTTCTATCTCCCATAACTCTCAACACTTAAACTTTCCTGGCACTCGATAAAAGAAATTGAATCATCAGATAGGAGCTCCTCAATCCTGTCTTGAAGTACAATAATATACCTGTTCTCTGCTTTCTCTCATACCACCTCACCTCCACTTTTTGAGAAAAAGATCTTTTTCTTCTTATTTCTAATGATCCCCCCAATTATGCTTTTCACCCCAGTCCCCCTCATCTCCATCATTATCGCCTATCTCTTCAGTAGTTTTAAAATCTTCCTCTGCACTGCTTTTTCCAATCAGCACATAAACATGCTAAAATATTTTTTTATTTTTAAAAATTCCTCCCTCAATATGTGTTTAACTACCCCTCTTCGGCTTTGTCCTCACAATCAAATTTTTTTAAAGAATAGATGTTTGCTCTTCTCCTCTTTGCTTTTCAAGCCAATGTCAAATGTCTTCTTCCTTAAAGTCAATTTTGCAAAGTCTTGTAGAACTAAATGCAGATAGCTCACTGTGGCTGGGGAAGAAGGGAGGGACATGAGAAAACTTTTGGTGGTGACAGAAATGATCTGTATCTTCATTGTGGCCACAGTTTCAAATCTGTCAAAACCCAATGAATTGTACACTTTCATTAAAAGGGTGCCCTTTATCACACACAAATCATGTTGATTCAAGTTGATTAAAAAATAAACTCTGTATGACAAAAGTTCTAATGTTTAAAAAAAGAACAAAGAAATGAACTAAAAGTAAGTGGACAGACATTATCAAAAAGTAAAATAAGATAAATTATGCAACTAGACCCTAAATTAAAACATGTTTCATGTCAAACAAGTCAGAAAGGGAATAACATTAGCTTAGAGAAATGTTTTCATGGTACTAGAGTTCAATGAGGAATGTCTCACCAAGACATTATAGATGATATTTCAGTTAACATAACAGCTCTAAAAAATACAGAAATAACATTTAATTGAACATTATATATATGCATATATATAACCTCCAGTTTTTAAAAAATGAATGCATAACATTAAATTATTTCTCAATGAAAACATTTCTACAGTTACTGATTAACCTGGATGGAACCTGTTACTTTCTGACAATATAACACACTGCAGGAATAGATAAGGATTGAAGAAAAATCACCTTCCCCAGGTCAGGTACTTTATATATGTGATCCCATTTAGTCTAACATGTATAATAAAAGCTTGTTAGATGAAATGAAATTACTTCTTTAAAGTGCTTAAATAACACAGCTAATATGCAGTAGAACTGGAATCAGTTCCACTCTAGAATCTACAACCTTTAAAATCTCCCCTCTGTACTATACACATTCACTCATGTAAAGGAGTGGATTGTCAACATGTCCATTAAACGATCTCTCTGCTATCAGTTGTCTAAGGAAGTCATTGGCAGATGCTGGGTCATAGGCAATCTGTCCTCACATTCACTCCTGTGTGCACAGAGTACTAGTAGTCTATGGGATAGGAGGAGAACTAAGTGTGGTTTAGCCACCAGGAGCTGCCCTACTTGGAGAGCTGACTTGCCTTGTCTCTCAGTCCTCCCAAATGATGTAAACCAGAGAAGAATCTTCAAGAAACCAAAAAGTGTATCATCAGCTTTGATTCTATTGAAGCCTTTAGAAAGTTATTCGTTGAATCCCAAGAGCTCCATACCATGTAAAAGGGGAGAGGCAAGCAAGACAAAAAGGAGGCCTTCACCATAAAGGATTTGATTTTTAATAAAAACTACATTTTTCTAGGTGCACATAACATGCGTTAGCTACAAAATTCTGTTATCTCAAGAGTTCCATGAGTTACCTGGTTGGGTGGAATTATTTAATAATATCTACTTAGAAAATGGAAAGATTTCAATTTTAGTTTCAGTTGAGCAGATTCAGAACTGTTCTCTCTGATGACAATGAGCAATGAGCTCAGCTGTTCCCAGTGCAACATAGAAACCATAGGTATCTTCTCAGCATAAAACAAACTACAAGTATTCATTGAATTCTCTCATTTCCTCACAACCTATATCCAACATATCATGAATCCTAGCAGCTACACCTTTAAAATATAGCCTAAATTCCACTACTTTTCTATACTCCAGTACCTTACATACTGCAGTCACCATTTAGATAGTCCCTCTGCTTCCATCCTTTACCCCCACTATAGTATAGTCCCGCACTGCAGCAGAGGGGGACTTTTATATACATATCTTTTAAAATATAAGTCTGACATGTCATTCCTCTGCGTGAAACCTTGTCAAGGCTCCCCATCACACTCAGACTGAAAACAAACGTCCCTATAATCACCTATAGATACTACCTACACGCACACATACACATGCACACACTCACCCACCACATCTGACCATTCTCCTCTTCACCCCAGTGCTCTTCTTGGAGCACCTGGGACACTCCAGACATCCCCCACCTCAATGCATCAGCGCTGTCTGTTCCCTCTACTAGAATGCTCTTTCCCTAGGTATCCCAATGTTCATTCCTTCAGCACAGTTAAGTCTTTACTCAATCACCCATTTTCACAGAGGTCTTTCCTATTCATCTCCTTTTAAACTACATCCCTCTCTTTCCCAGCTTTGTCCTTCTCCTTAGCGCAGGTCACCATCTCACATACCGTGTATTCTATTTTCTTGTCAATCTCTCCCCCACTGAAACAGAATGCAGGCTCTGTGAAGCTTTGTTCATTTTATTCACTGTTGTGTCTCCCTCCTCATGCCTAAAACAGTGCCAGAATATGTGAAAATTCAAGTTAATATTTGTTGAGTGAACATTATTGGATGACTGAATGAATGAAATCATGACATCTATACAGAGAAGAAGGGTTATCTTCTTGTTTGCTATAGCTGAGATATGTACATCTACTTCCTCTAATACTGTTGCCAATGTTGTTTAAGGTAAATTTACAATAAATGAGGGGTGCCCTTGGCTTAGTTGGTTAAGTGTGTGACTCTTCATTTCAGCTTAGGTCATGATCTCACGGTTCATGAGATCGAGCCCTGTGCCAGGCTTTGTGCCAACAGCACAGATCCTGCTTATGATTCTCTCTCTATGTCCCTGCCCTGGTCACAGGTGAGTGCATTCTCTCTCATTCTGTCTCGCTCTCTCTCTTTCTGTCTCTCAAATATAGATAAGTAAATGAGAAATTAGGGCAAAAGTCTGCTTTATGTGATTAAGTACTGGAATCATATGTATCATAAAATGCTTCCTACCTTCCTTGATTTAACAGTGTTAGTATTATGTAGATTTTAGTCCATCATTACTCTCTTACATGGAATCAAAAGGTAATGAGGGAATTAATGACTACTGTCCTCTAGCTTCTTTTCAGCAAATACTACAGACACAGGAAACATTCTTAAGAAATAGATGTAAATAAATCCTGCTTGTTTGTCCTGTAAAATATTAGATCATCATCTAATCTCAAAAGTTTTTTAGAAGAAAACCAAAACTGTTTCAATTGGATATCCAGCAACAGAACAAATTCTCATGAAGCAGGTGGGGGCAAGGGGGAAGCCAGAAGAACCCATGCTGCATGAACCTGTCTGAGGAGTAGCATCTTTCACTAGGAGCAACCTTGGAAAATGGAGTTGTTTGTATGACTGAGTTGTATATCCAGATGGGCTAAAAAGTAATAATAGCCAACGCAAAAAGAGGCATCACACCAAGAAAGAAATCCAGGAGAATTCTCCAAGATTTGGAGCATGAGGAGGGGTAGCATAGCTATGTTTGAAGAGAAGAAAGAAGTTTTAGGCACAAAGTCAGTAGAATCGGTAAAATAACTGAAGAAAATGATCTGCTCTTCTCAGCACCTATTCATTTAGGAAAAGCTTGTATCTTCAATAATAAAATTTCATCACTGCTGGGGGTTTTGCCTGGATCGGGATTCCTCCTGTATATTAAACCAGAAAAAAATTCCCTTTCTCTAGTCACAGACACATCCTAATACAACTATCCTCATCTAGTTAGAAGGCATCCTACTAAAAATATTAAGACCTGTTACTCAGAAGGCAAATGATTCTGTAGCTAATATCTTCCTGGATGCTTAGTCACCTTTGGGTGATTAATTGGCTTGTCATCATGACAATTTATGCCTCTATGATTTCATTTGCAAAAGTCAAACCATGAGCACCAACAATGTTCCAGCATCTTTCTCAGTAATCTTCCATGATTGAACCTGAAATCTTTCAATGGGATTTAGAACCGATAAATTGTTATAAATGATTTAACCTAATTTATGGGAGAATATTTATTATTTTCTAATGAGAATGTCATTTTACCTTTAAAACTTTGTCAGAATTGTTCTGTTGTCATTTTGGGAGCTCAGGCACTTTGGAATTTAAAAAAAAGAAAAAATAAGAAAAAACACTCAATGATATAATATTCATGAAATGATGTCCCAGAATTAAGGGCTTTTATTGTTTTCAATGTTTTGTCAGTGTCTTTTTTGGTGGAATATTCTAGTAAAAAAAATAAATCTCAATCTCTCACTCTCTTTTTCTCTCTCTCTGAACATTCATCAAACCACAGGATGAGATGACAGACACATGATACAGCAAGACTCATATTTGTTCATCTACAACCTTATACAATTACTTATAGAGGAAATACCTCCTTAAAGAGACCTGTATGCTATGAATTACCTACTATTTAAAATCTGAGTCTCCTAGACTTGGAGAAATACATTCCCTTTATTAACAATTTTGTTAGAATATCCCTGGTTCGGTTATGTGTATAGTCTAGCTCAGTGACACTGGGAATCAAAAGAAATTTAAGGAAAGACTGTAGAGGAGGAAAACCATTTCAGGGATGGACCTAGCTATGAGGAGCTCGTTATCAACCTCTTGATTAGACAGACTGTCCAAAGACTTCTAAGAAACTGCTGTTTGTGTCATCTCAAGATGGTAAATAAGCTTAAATAGGAATTTTTCTATTTAATTCATAAACTAGCTATCATGCAGAAAGAGGTACATATATTTATATAAATCCACACCAAATTTTCTATGAATAATACTCTGGTAGGATCACTGCAACTCCAAAATTCTCTAATATTTATGCATAATCTCCTTGATTATTGAGCACTATATCTGTAAATGTTGCCAAAAGTACTAAATAAAATCGGACTTTCTCTGCAGCCATCCTATTTCATGGTGATATTTCCTTTCCCCATTTAGAATAAAAATAACAAAGTAAACATTAAGTTTAAAACACACAGTAGAGGGGCACCCCTGAGGGTGGCTCAGTCAGTTAAGCGTCCGACTTCAGCTCAGGTCATGATCTTGTGGTTCATGAGATCAAGTCTCCCATTGGGGTCTGTGCTGACAGCTCTGAGCCTGGAGCCTGCTTTGTATTCTGTGTCTCCCTCTCTCCCTACCCCTCCCCCACTCATGTCCTCTCTCTCTCTCTCTCTCTCTCTCTTTCTCTCTCTCAAATAAACATTAAAAAATTGTTCTAAAAATACACAGTAGTAAAATTCCAACAAACTCTGAAGGATAAAGGAATATTGACATTCCCATTACCAATAAGGGCCAAATAGGTTTTATATCCAAATCTGAAGAATCTGAAAACTATAACTGGTAGGTACCTTGGAAGCAATAGAGGTAGTATATTAGACTCTCTAATGGAAAATGTTTGTAGAACTAGATAGAACCTGTTTAATATTTTAGCTCTACCATCCACGAACTATATGATGATGATCAAGTTTTTAATACCTTTGAGATTCCATTTCCTTACCTAAAAAAATAGGGAAAATGATAGTAGCAAATCATACAGTTGCTTTTCACTGCTCCTGGCACACATTTGGTATTCAATACGGGCCAATGCTGTTACTATATTTTAATGATAATATTCTGTGGCAAGAACTACTGACGTCTACCAATGTCCAATCTCTTTGTTCTTTACTTTTAGAACCCCACATTTCATTTCAATACATGGCTATATAGAAGAGACTATATTTCCACAAACATCTTTTGCACGTAGGTATAGCATGTAAGAAAGTTATAGTCAATGAAAATATTTTTTAATGCTTTATGTGTGACAGAATAACAAAAGATAATCCACATAAAGAGCATAGGAAGAAAACCTTTACTCCATGATCCGCATTCAGGAATGTACATCAGAGCATTTCAATATACTCTCAGAGCTAAGACCCTATGTCTGAAGGTTCAGGTTCAGTGAGTCTAGAGTAGTGCTGAGAAATGTGAATGTGAAAAACAGTCACCAGGTGATTCAGATATGCACCTATACTTTAAGAACTGCTGCTGTAGAGCCTCCACAAAGTACCGTACATCTAGAATATGAAAAGTAAATAAACTTCAGTCAAACAGTACCTTGGAAACTCTTCAAACTGAACAATATTCATACTATCCTAAAACAGCCTAACAATACCTTACCATACAACACAGTAAAAAAAAGTCCCTTCTCATTTATTCTTTCTACATGATGAGCTTATTTTCTTTACTTATGAAAACCTTTGTTTCTTAATCCTTCTGTTTCCCACCCAGAACCTCAAAGTCTCTAATGATATATTCAAGATTTCTTCTTATTGCTTGTGTGTGTTTATGTATCTACAGAAGTGGATATCAATAAGTGAAATGAGTCTTGATGAGTCCCTGTCACCTCTTGAATATAGGCTTCAGGTTGGCTACACATTTCCAGATGGAGTCACCTTCATACCTTCTATATAGCGTCATCAACCACCAAGTCATTCTTCTAGAGCAGTGGTGAATTTGCCAGGGTACACTTGACAATACCTGGAGACATTTTTAGCTGTCACAACCAGGGAGGCTACTGGCATCTAGCAGGTAGAATCCAGGCTGCTAAACATCTCATGATGCACAGGACAGACCCTCACAACTAAAAGCTATCCAGTCCAAAATCAACAAGGTCAAGGTTGAGAAATTGTTCCAAAGGCTGTTGAAGGAACCACTTCCCCTATAGATCTGTGCTTAGAATACTCAAAATACACATTCTCTAGGAAGTATCTCACACCTAACTAGAAAATAACTTTCATGAAGATAGAAACCATGTTTCTTGTGCACATCCCTGTGTCTGCCCTGTAAACTTCAATCTTAACATCTGTGAGATAGGACAGTGGAGCAGTGAGGAGCACAGGCTTTGTAGTCAAACCACCTGATCCTCAACCCCCTGCTCAGGCATTTAATACTTATTACAATGGACTAGTTAAGCTGTCTCAGAGCCACACTTATTTCCTAATCTGTAGATTATAAAAAATATTGTGATGGAAATTCTTAGCTGCATTGTTAAAAAGATTAGATAATCCATGCAAAGTTCTTAAATCAGTATCTGACAAATAATATAGGATTAATAAAACAGTGCTATTTTAAAATAACATAACAAATTTGATGAATGAATCATTTTTATGATGCTCCAACAGTGCAGAAAATCTCTTTTCCATCCTTTAACCTACATATGATAGACATAGACACTTCTTTCTTACTGGCTTAATTCTCCATGTGTTCAAATAATTGTCTCTCCCTGATTTCTTCCTGAGAGCAATTCTTCCATAAACCTAAGATTCATCTTCCCACAAGTGACAGAACCATAGGAAAATATCCTTCACACCCATCTCACTTCCTCTAATAATGAGGTTCTAAGTCACTTGCATGATGCTGGTAATCACAAGAAAAAATAAACATTACAAATTTTGCAACACTTTTACAATGGCATTATGCTGGGGTGTTGAGATGAAATGACAGTGCTTCTTGTCTTCCACTCTAAACAATCCTCCTTTGCAAACTATCTTTTTTAAGGTGTTCCCACAAAGATTCCCAGTTTCACCTTCTGTGCTCTTTCTCCCCT
Source organism: Hyaena hyaena (assembly GCF_003009895.1). Lineage (NCBI taxonomy): Eukaryota > Metazoa > Chordata > Mammalia > Carnivora > Hyaenidae > Hyaena > Hyaena hyaena. The sequence goes on from NW_024082549.1 coordinate 96,909, forward strand.
CACCCAATCTAGCCTTCTCACTAGTAAGACACAAACTTACTCTCATCTGTATAGGTGGCCATGCTCTGAGTGCCCTTCTGTGCCTGGCACTCTGATGCACACTTCACTTCCATTATTTCTTTAAGCTTCTCAATAGCAGGAGAAAGCATGTGCTGTTTTCCCCATTCTATATAAGAGACTATAGCTCCAGTTAAGAAACCTGCCCTAGTAAATGGAGGAAATCCAAAATCTAACCCTGGTAGCTAAATACCAGTGCTATTTCCACTACCCTTCTTTGCCCAGCCTACACCTGACTCCTCTATGGTCTCCTAGAAAACCCACATCATGTAATAGAATCCTTTCATTCTTAGGTGATTATTTTACACAGGACTATTTCACTCACTTGCTCTTCACCTGGCCTCTTCCTAGGAGAAGGGAAGGTAAAAGGACTGCCTCAACCAGGAACACCTCTTATGTCTCCACAGAGGCCCTTCTGATGGAATCTCTCATTGTGTAATGAATTACTGAAAAAAAAAAAAAAAAAAACCACTCTCCCATTCAGACAAAGTGATCCTCTTTCAAATGATTATTTTCCCCATCTGAAATGCTAAGACACACTTCTGCATTAATTCTAGGCATGTGTGGAGATAACCTAACTTTCAGCCTGACTTGCCATTTAAAAGATTTACATTTCATCAGAGAGACATGAATAATAAATTTGCCATATTAAAAAAAATAACTCTGTATTTCTTCATTTTCTTTCACTGGTACGACAGGAGTGTGTAGTGTTAAGTTAGAGGGGAAGAAAGAGTGAAATGCTTCACTCTGGCCAATCCTCTGTCTGAATCCATAACTCTACAGAAAAGAATCAGAGAAGGTAAGAGAATAAGGGAAAGAACAGAGAAAAACTACCAGAAATAAGGGCAGGGGACTGATGCACCCTTCCCTCAGTCATATCACCTAAAACTCTGAGGTTCTTTGATTCACTTTGATTTTTTCCTTTGTCACTCAAAACAAAACACTCATGAAGACCATTTGATTTTTCCTCCAGATACATCTCATATCATCCATGCTTCAAATATTTGCTGAGTGACTGCTATGAGCAAGGAATTGTGCACTATATACTATGGAGAATGTATATATATATACACATATAAATATATATACACATATAAATATATATATATACACATACACATATATGCTAGATATAAGATTTCTCCAAGCTCCTCCAGAATGTGTCTATGTGGACAACAGTTCTTCTCACAGATCTTGCAATCTAGTGAGAAAAGATGTGCAGAAAATAATAAAATGAATTAATTAGGACAATGATCCAAAGAGAATTACAATTGAAGGGCAATTACAGTTCAAAGAAAGGAAGGAACCTAGCTGGACAACACTTCGTGAAAGAAATGAAACCTAAAACGGCCCAGAAGAACAGTTAAATTCTTGTGCTAGGATAATTCTTCTCTGTTACAGAAGCATTCTTTAAAATTGTAATTCAGGAATTGAAGCACTGCATTTCATTAGAGTTATGAAGTTTCTTATGTTTAAGAAAAGTTTCATTATCATGTTAAAAAGACATATGGACAGTTGCTGTACTTGCCTTTACCAGGTCTAAATCTTCATTATCCATGCTCAGTCATGGCCTTCTGGTGAGCTTTCAAAACTACAGGCTTTCTCACCCTCCAAAAGTTGGGGCATGTGTCTTCAAAGATGAATATTTCTTTTTTTTTTAGTGTATTTATTTATTTTAAGAGAGACAGAGCATGAGTGGGGGAGGGTCAGAGAGAGAGGGAGAGAACGGGTCCCAAGCAGGATCTCCAGTGCAGAGACCAATGCAAGGCTCGAACTCAAGAAACTGTGAGATCATGACCTGAGTAGGAACCAAGGGTCGAATGTTTAACTGACTGAGTGAGCCACCCAGGTGCCCCAAAGATGAATATTTTTTAAATCTCATTTTTATCATACCATTTCCTTACCCTTTGGGGGGGGGATGTCCTTATTTCTTTCCATTTCCAATCTACACTGGTCTTTCTGACCCCATTCTATTTCACATCCTGCAATGCCACTTTGCATCTTCCTTGGGATCCAGTCTCGTTGAAGACAAGTTTGGGGGCTCAACTCCCTGGGTCTGAATGCTGGCTCCATCACTGTGAGCCAAATAACCATGGGCAAGTTCAATATTCCACTTCCTAGTGCCATAGTTTCTTCATCTAGAAAATGAGAATAGTAATTCCTGCCTCGAAACATTAAATGAAATGATACTTAGAATGGTATCTAGTGGCTAGTCAGCACTCTGTAAGGGATGTCTGTATTTATCTGATGTTTTTGCTTAAGGATATACTTTTCCCTTTCTTGATAATGTCACACAATTTTCCTTTAAAAAAACTACAACTCTTGGGGCACCTGCGTGGCTCAGTTGATTAAGTGACCGACTATTGGTTTCAGCTCAGGTCAAGATTTTGCAGCTCATGGGTTTGAGCCCCATGGCAGTCTGTGCTGACAGCATGAAGCCTTCTTGGGATTCTTTCTCTGCCTCTCTCTCTCTCTCTCTCTCTCTGAATATAAATAAATAAAAACAAAAATATTTTAAAGGAAAGAAAAACTACCACTCCCCAGATTCCATTGAACCTCTGTATTTACATCATCCCTGGAGGTGGGCACTCTAGTCAGGAAAAAGAAATTGCTCTCTCTCCTGAGAATTTGAGGACTATGGCTAAAACAATCGATAACAGTTCCCCAAGAAGATTCTTAATTGGTAAGCCATCTCGTTTCTCAGAGCTATCCTTCCCAAGACCTAATTATTTAATTCTTCATTTCTGTGAGCTGTCCAGAATCCTACCATTGATTTTCTCTTTTGCCTAAGTTTTCCTGAGTGGCTTTCAGATATTTGCAACCAAATACCTGATATATTAATCTTCTCACTCTGAAGAAAACCTCATGATCCTTACTTGGACACTCCCTTCATCTCACAAAGAAGGCTTAGCTCTAATTTGCTTTCCACCTACCCATATCCACTCATCCCTCAAGACTCAATACTTTTCAGTAATTATCTATGCCCTCATTGATCTCCTACTCTGTTCTTCTTCAACATCTAACATGCCATTGAATTTGCCTTTCCTTTGTAAAATAGTGCCTTGTGCCGTCCAGTGTATGGTACTGTATTTAGCCTGCCTCATCAATTGGCTTCTAAGCCCTTTGGGAATAAAATCTTTATCTTATGCATTAGTTTTTATGCAGTATTTAACATGATGCTAAGTCCAAAAAGACATTGGGTATCTATTAGCTTACTAATTAAGGTTAATCAGAAAAGTTTAGAATTTTTCCTCTCCTTGTCACTCAAAGTCCTACATCTAAAGTGAACTTATAAATTCAGCTCAGTCTACTCTCTTTGATCTTAAGTATGCCATAATTTTCCAAAAATCAATAAATCATTGTTGAACAGAGTAGCTCAATATAGGTTTGTGAATGGATGAAAAAATGTTTTTCTATGATTTTAAGAAATGCAGCAAGAAATAAATCATTTTCAGTTCCATGTGAACAGTACATATGGGTAGTGATGGGTTTTAGGTATTTACCAGTTCTTCCCCAAATCAAACCTAATCATAAAGCAGCATCTCAGACCCAGTGAACTTCCTTTCTGCCATCTGGTCTGAAAAGGAAGTCAAGTAACATTAAGTAGGTGGCAGTGGCTAAGGACAAGACAGTACTATTAGCATTTTTGATATCTTCTTCCCCTCTGAATATTCAGTTTTATCTATCCAGTTGAATACAATGGCCTTATGGGTCTTCCTTTGATTCTTTAGCAAAGAATATGTCTCTTCATTTCTTGCAAGTTCTAACTCCAGAAATATTAATATATCTCAACCAAATATCCAGTTAATCTTCCTGAAATTTGACTTTAAGTCCTATAAGGATCATTTGAATCTGAGTAACATCAACCTTTAGAATATAATTTTGTTTCATGATTTGTTTTAGACCATGGTTACCCAGAGATTCTTCTTGAAACTGCAGCACATTTTGTATCTGAAACTAGACACAAACATTTGGCTATTTTTTCATGTCAGCCACAGTCTAAGTGATGGTACCTGTTTGCCCTATATCCACTTACAGCCTGCTCCTTGATCCTTAGGAAAGTTGATCGAGATTGGCATGGCAGCCTTGATCAAACAGGAAAACAGATCTTGGTCAGGTTAATAATGGAAAATAGAATAAAATCAAAACTCCTTAACATGACATACAAATCCATTCATGATCTGGCCCCTGCATAAATTTCCAAATTCATCACTTACCACTTCCCTCCTCAATATTATACAATATTCTGTCTACCTGTCTTAGATTATAAAGGCTGAGTCAAAATAGTCCTTTAAAGTAAAAGTCCTAAAGAACTAGAGGGAAAAAGAAGGAAGATAAATAATAATAATAATAATAGTAATGAATCTGAAGTTAGAAAGAAAGTAGACAGCAAAGAAAAGAACTCTTTTATATTATTAGATTAGATGTTATTACTTAGATAAGTGGGGACCATGCCTAAGAGATAACGGAATTGGTGGCCTCTGCTGTGACAATCCTAGCAGGAAGACTGGAGCAAGGAAGATCACAGCCAAATCACCTCCCTACTCTCTACCAAGGACCGAAGCAGACCTCACTACACACTCTCCTTGCTATGTACTGTACCATGCAACTCATCACACACATCATCAAGAATAAATATACTACAACCATGGATATTCTACACTGACTAAATTTTTCTGTTTTGTAGGTTTGTTTTTTACTTCAAGCTTTTCCTTTAGCTTCTATTAGGCTCTTCACTATGTAAACTCTTAAATCTCAGGACAGTTGATAAATTGCGGATTGTATAACAAAACCCATTATCATCAATCATTGAATTCACCATCAGCCCAGGCTAGACACCAGGGGATGGATATTTGCTGAGGCACACTCCATTACACCAACATCCCAATGGAAACTTTGGGGCAACAGAGTTCTATAAGCTCCTCCATTAACTAAATTCTGTGTACTCAGTTCACTTCCTCTTCTGTTAACATGTCCCTCCAGTCTACCATTCCTCCCTCTATGTAAGTAATTCATATTATCAACAGCTCTTTTCCTTTACACAAACCCCAAACACCCACTGCTTCTGCCCACATTCTTGTCCTTATTTAGATCTGTTCTCATCAAAGCCAAAAGCCAGAGAGACATGAATACTTTCCTAGCTCCTCCATGGCGATTTTACAGCACTATTCCTCCGCTTCTATAAAAAAAAATTCTCTTCTTCTGGAGTTCATGGCTTTCACGAATCCTTGTCCACACCTAGGCATCAGGCGTTACTCACACTTCAAGAGTCTGAAGCCCAGCATATAGTTTTCTTGCCCACAGTCTCCAGGATTCCCCTTCAGTGTCCCTGGTATTTGTTCCAATATAGCCTCACAGTTACCTTATCCCTGTTCCCTCCATGATTGTATCTTCAAATCCTCTTCATCCATCCAACTTTGAAATAACAAGCTTAAAACCCCTCCAACTCATCCTGAAATCTGAAACCCTCCTCTCTATCACAGATCATCTTTCCACCTTACGTACTTTATCATTCCAGTCCTACTTTTCATTCTCATGGTGATCTCTCTTTTTCAACTGTCCCAGTCCATTTTCCATGAATACCACCCCCATTGTGGGTTCTCTTGCCTTTATGTATATCTAGATATCATGGTCTATGACCTCAGCAATTCTTTTACTATCACTCCCTTGTTGTTACCCTCTTGATTGCTGGCTATGTGTGCCTCATCAGTCTCCCAGGCTGAATCTCCCCACATCTGCTCTCTCTACTCCTGTTCCTGAGGTTTTAAACTAGCAGAAAGGTACAAAACCATATTGGCTATTTCTTCCACAAATATAGGCCATTCAACACCAGGTAGACTCAGGAAACCTGTATCCAAAAATCAACTGTAGGCTGTAGGCTCTGCATTTTTATTTTCTTATCCCTTCCATATCCAGCACTATTAAAAACACTCGACAATCATTGTGTGCATTTGTTCACTCTACAGAACTTATCAGCTCTGTTCCTACTACACTAATGAAATTTAAGGAGGCTCATTAATTAAATTCTTTTTATTTTTAAGTTCTCAAACTACTTGGCTATAAACTCATGACCTAGCCGCATAGCTTACCAATGAGACTACAGACTAACTGGAATGATCCAAACCTGGCTCAAACATATCTCTCATGCAGCAGAGGTGAGCTGGGTCCTATAATCCCAAGACAGGCACCCACAGGGCAGCCAGCCTATATCCACCCAGCTGGCAAGCTGAACTATCACCAGCCACTCAACAGCACTCAGAGACTTGGCTTTCCTGATAGAGGACAGAGACAACCCTGGTCTTTCAGTATATAAGAGCCACCTCATTTCTCCTCCCCATACTACACTCCCCGGAGCCTAGACTCTGCACTGGATTCAGTTCCCTGCTTAGTAGTAAGTTTTTGCCCCTCAGTATTCAACTCTCTTTAGCCACACTTTTCACCTACATATTCCTACAGAGTGCCTAAAAACTAATGATATCTCTGTTGTAAACTTTGCTATTTATATTTCAATTTTAGTCAAAATTACTTTCACAAATTTTCTGTCTTACATATTAACCAGAAGGTTTTGGAAAAACCTGACATTGTGACTTCTCTGAAGGGAATTTTCTCATTGAGATGTTCAATGGACTTTCACTGAGCACCTATCATTTTCTACATACAATAGAAAGTGCTGAATCTTATAACGATGAGTAAGATATGGCACCTGCCTTCAATAAGTTCACAGTCTAGAGGCGCTTGGGTAGCTCAGTCATTTAAGTGCCTAACTCTTGATTTCAGCTCAGGTCATGATCTCATGGTTCGTGAGTTTGAGCCCTATGTTGGGCTCTGTGCTGGCAGTGTGGAGCCCACTTGGGATTCTCTTTCTCCTTCTCTCTCTGCCCCTGCCTTGCTTGTTCTCTCTCTCTCTCTCTCAAAATAAATAAGTAAACATTAAAAAAAAATGTTCACAGTCTAGAGGAGCAAGGGGGCCAGCAAGAAATGGATATGGACAGTGAGATAATAACTATAAGAGATGAGTTGACAAAATATTCCAGGAGTAGAGAAGAGAAGATTACTCTCTTGTTGGGGTCATCAAGAAGCCTCTGTATATATTTCTAAGTTGACTGTAATCCAACTTTTAAAAAAAATTTCTTAATGTTTTTTATTTATTTCTGAGAGAGAGAGAGAGCGTGAGCAGGGGAGAGTCAGAGAGAGAGGGAGACACAGAATCTGAAGCCAGGCTCCAGGCTCTGAGCTATCAGCACAGAGCCCGATGTGGGGCTTGAACCCACAAACCGTGAGAACGTGACCTGAACAGAAGTCTGACGCTTAACCGACTGAGCCACCCAGGTGCCTCAACTGTAATCCAACTCTTTTGTTACTGTTTTTATTTTTTCCTTTATGGACACTTATTATATAATATTCATAATGCAATCTAAACATAATGTCTAATGACAAAAGGATTCCTACTATTAATATGAATTATTTTTTAACTGGAATATATGCTTCCAGCCTATTAACCTACACTCACACTTTTCATGTTAAAATGAGACCTAAGTTTTACTTTCTTCTTTTTTTTATTTAAGTAGGCTTTACATCCAGCATGGAACCCCATGTGGGGCTTGAACTCACAACCCTGAGATCAAGAGTCAGACGCTTACCCTACTAAGTTACTGAGGTGCCCCTAAGTTTTATTTTCAGAAGGAAACTACAGAGTGATCCCGTGGCTTAAGTGTGTATATACAAGGGTACCTGGGTGGTTCAGTCAGTTAAGCGTCTGACTTCAGCTCAGGTCATGATCTCACGGTTCATGGGTACGAGCCCCATGTCGGGCTCTGTGCTGACAGCTCAGAGCCTGGAGCCTGGCTTCAAATTCTGTATCTCCCTCTCTCTCTGACCCTCCTCTGCTCATGCTGTCTCTCTCTCTCAAAAAATAAATAAAACATTAAAACAAATTTAAGTGTGTATATACAATATCATCACTAGAATTCTTGAATCAGAAATGTGCATCACATGTATGTATGTGCACACTTTCCTGAATGTGGATATTTGTAATATACATCACCACTGTAAATTTTGTGTATCCTTCCTGTTGCAGTCAGTCCACACAATAAAACTAAAAAACATTTTTGTGACACTTGTAATAGATTTTTCTCAGCATCCCTTCTCTAGAAATGCCTGTTTTTTGCAAGACACCTTCCCATTCATGAGGTGAAGAAGAAGATGCCATGTTCCTATGATGTGACTCCACATGTCCTCTCTCTAGGCACTGTTATCAGAGATGATCACGTGATTCAAACAGGGACCATTAATAACACTCCCTGTGAGTTCAGGAATTTGTAAAGTTCACTTTCTCTCTTGGGTCCTTAATGGCAATATGCAAAACTTGGCAACTTTTGGCTGCAGTTTACACCACAGTATTCAAGGAACAGAAGTCTGTCCACAGAGTAAAGCAAAGCAAAGGAAGCACTGATGAGGATGTGCCAAAGGATTCCCATGTTTCTCATGGTATTGTGAGTCCCAGGTTATTCCCTGGGAGGCCTTGAGATACCCCAATACCTTTCTAGTAAATGTTCCTTTTTTTCTTAAACTCAAATAAAGTTTTTATAATGTGCTAATAAAAGAATGCTGACAAATAAAAATTGATATATCCAGTTATAATAGGATGAACACAGCATTTGGGCGGTATAAATTGTGCATCTAAGAGATTGGCCAACAAAAATGAAAACTCTCATTAGTTGTCAGGGATGATTCAGAATACACAGATAATCTGGAGGACAGGAACTATAGAGTTGTTATTACCTTAAACTTTAAAGTCATTCTTGACTCTTTGCTCTCCTGGCTCGCCAGTGTTTACTTTTTCCTACATTTTGTCTATCACCAAATGCTATCATTTCTTCCTTCAAAATGCCTTTCATACCTATACTACCCTATCCATTTATAACTACTCTAGTCCAGAGTTAGGTAAATTGACCCCCAGCCCCAATCTCCTTGTGTCCACATATTTTGCATGCTTTTCTCAGGCAAGTTATAAAAATTACACATGTCACAACTCCAGCTTTTAAATTTTCAGTGGCTCTTTTTTTAAAAAAAGGTTATTTATTTATTTTGAAAGAAAGCATGATCAGAAGGATGCAGTGCAGAGAAAAAGGGGTACAAAGGATCCAAAGCAGGCTCTGCACTGGCAGCAGAGAGACTGATGTGGGGGCTCAAACTCACAAACTGCAAGATCACGACCTGAGCCAGTCAGATGCTCAACCTATTAAACCACCCAGGGGCCCCTTAAATTTTCAGCAGCTCTTATTGTTAACTGAACAAAATCTTAAAACCTAGCCAGGCATCAAGCTCTTTCATAATCTAGTTTTCATCTATCTCTCAAATTTATATATTCCTACTCCCTTCTAAGATATATCATCAATTTAATTGTCATCATCAGAGCAAAATGTGTCAGGCACTGTGCTTATGATTTTATAAACATAATCTTCTGAAACACATATAACAACTGTGATGTTTCAAATGAGTCTGTAAATTCTTTGGCACTACTCCAATTGAAAGATGAAGTCTATATTCCCCTTGCTAGAATCTGAGCCAACCAAAGTTTGTCACTAACCCAGTGCACTAAAAGTAACACTGTTTAACTTCTTAGGCTGGGTAATATAGCTTCTGCCTTCCTAAAAGGAAGATGAAAATTAAAAAAATAATTGTGACTAATACAATCTATGTAACCATTTATAATGAAGTGAACAGGCAGTGCAAATCTCTTGGTACACTCACCTTTTGCGGCCTGAACAATCAGTAACAGGTTTGACAACATTAGGCCACCATGCTGCAAAGGTAACTCAGATCACATGGAGAGACCACTCATGGATGCTCCAGAGGAGAGCCCCCACTGAGGGCCGAGAAACAGCCAACATCAAGTAAAGACATTCAGTAAAGATGCCCCCAGATAATTCTGGTCCTCAGCTGTCAAGTCATTCCCACCATCAAGCCCTTCTAGCTGAGACACTGTAGAGCAGAGATGAGTCCTCCACTGCTCTATACTGTCCATACTTAGGACCCCAAGAATCCATGGGCATAAGAACTGGTTGTTTTTTCATTGCTAAGTTTCAAAGTGATTTCTAATTTAGCTATATCAATTGGGACCAATTTCAGTACCTGGAAGTAGGGCGCAGCCATAGCAAAAGACTTAAAACATGTGGCATTGGCTTTGGGATTGGGCTGTGGATAAAAGTGAAAGATACTTGAGAATATCCTGCCACAGAAGCTTTATGAGTTTTAAGGAAGGTGTTGGTGACACCTTGAAGGATGTTAAGGTAAGTGGTATTGGAAGCTGAAGGAAAGGGGGCCTCTGATATGCAGTAGAAGAAAGTCTGGCAACACTACTACCTGTAATGCTACAGAAAATAAGCAATATAACTATTGAACTATATTTTCTAGCTAAGAAGACTTTCAAGCATAATACTGAAAGTGCCACCAGCTTCTTCTCTCTGGCCATAAAAAATCCAAACCTGGAGAGATGAGCTAAAGAACAAACTGTTCGGTTTCCAAGCAAAATTTGGAATAGGAAAGAGCTAGAACTTACTGAGCTTGAAATTAGAACTCTTTCTCCTTTCAGCCTCTCTGGGTGGGAAAAGATTCTCAAAGTAAGAAATGGACTCTGGGAGGGGAAATACAGGTCACTGTTACAAAAACGTGATCTAAAGATAAAGCCAAGGATATGACTTGAGAAACTGTTAAGATCTCAGACACTTTTAAAGTGATGTTCCTCAAGCCTCTTCAAAAAGACAAAAGTCTTAAACTTTTTTTTAAAGCTTATTTACTTATTTTGAGAAAGAGAGAGAGAGAGAGAGCACATGCATGTGCTAACACATACACACACACACACACACACACACACACACACACTCAGCTGAGTGTGGAGCCTGATGCAGGGCTCCATTCCATGACCATGAGATCATGACCTGAGTTGAAATCAAGAATTAGTCACTCAACCAACTGAGACATGCAGGTGCCCCAAGACAAATTTTTCTAAGGACCTAAGGGTATGCCTTATAAGCCTCCGTTCAGTAATAGAACATCCAAGAATGTTATGAGAATTAATGTGCAAAGCCTCAGAATAAACAAAGGCTCATATTAAAGAGACCTGTGGTATAGTTTTGTCTAATGGAATAGATGTAACTTGATACACTATAAATCAAGTTTAAAAAAATATTTTTTGACTTAAAGAACAGAACCAATACAAAAGAAAAATAGGCCTTTGAAGGGAAACAATCAATAAACCTAATAAGCAACCAACAGAATGAGAAAAGATAGTTGCAAATGACATATCAGATAAAGGGCTAGTCTCCAGAATCAATAAGGAACTCACTAAACTCCACACTCGAAAAACAAATGATCCGGTGAAGAAATGGGCAGAAGACATGAACAGACACTTCTCCAAAGAGGACATCCAGATGGCCCACAGACACATGAAACGATGCTCAGCATCCCTCCTCATCAGGGAAATGCAGATCAAAACCACACTGAGACACCACCTCATACCAGTCAGAGTGGCTAAAATGAAAAAATCAGAGAACTCTAGATGCTGGCAAGGATGTGGAGAAACAGGCACCCTCCTACATTGTTGGTGGGAATGTAAACTGGTGCAGCCCCTCTGGAAAACAGTGTGGAGATTCCTCAAAAAATTAACAATAGAACTCCCCTATAACCCAGCAATAGCACTGCTAGGAATTTACCCAAGGGACACAGGAGTGCTGATGCATAGGGGCACATGAACCCCAATGTTCATAGCAGCACTATCAACAATAGCCAAAACATGGAAAGAGCATAAGTGTCCATCATCAGATGAATGGATCAAGAAGATGTGGTTTATCTATACAATGGAATACTACATGGCAATGAGAAAGAATGAAATCTGGCCATTTGTAGCAATGTGGTTTGAAAACGAGGGTGTTAATGCTGAGCAAAATAAGTCAGGCACAGAAAGACAAATACCATATGCTTTCACTTATAGATGGATTAGGAGGAACTTAACAGAGGACCATGAAGGAGGAAAAAGGGAAAAATAGTTGGGGAGAGGGAGGGAGGCAAACCATGAGAGACTTTTGAATACTGAGAACAAACTGAGGGTTGATGGGGGTGGGGGAGAGGGGAAAGGGGTGATAGGCATGGTGGAGAGCACTTGTTGGGATGAGGACTGGGTGTTATTTGGAAACCAACTTGACAATAAACTATGAAAGAAAGAAGAAAAAGAAAAAAAGAAAAATAGGCCTTTGGACCCCCAGCTTTTTACTGATAGGAAGCAATCAAGAAAGTTATTCAATTTCAAACACCAACTAATATTTCACTTAAAAAGAAAAGATGTCTTAAAAAGTAAAACTAAGAGTCCAAATGATGGACCAACTGCCAAAAAGGACAATTCACAAGGAACAGCATTGAGCCATAATTTTAAAATTGCCAACATGTTCCCAGTTGGATTTAAGAACTGCTATGGGCCAGCAACTGCTGTGTGTCCTCCCATTTTCTCCAGTCTCAAACAGAAAGTTCCACAGAAATAATCATATTCCCATCTTACCACTGTCTGTTGGAGGAGAGAAGATAGATAACATGTCTCTTTAGTTAACAGGTCTTCAGAGTATGCCCAAGAAACCAAACCCAAATAGTCTCATCTATACCTAGACCTAAATTAGCTGTTGAGATCCTGGACCTCAGATTTTAGCCTAATAGTGTACTGCAATGAGACTTATTGGTGAGTGTATTTTTTTATGTGGGAAGAATATAAATAATTTGTGGCCAGAGAGAAGACATTACTGATTTTAAACTATGTCTACACTTCTCTGACATTCCAAATCAAGAAGTCGGATATATGCCCTCTTCCAGCAAATCAAACCATTTTTAGTGGCCTACCTGTAACCATTAGAATGGAGCAAAAGTTGTGATGTTTATGACCATAATAACCATACACTATCTTCTTATACATCCTGTACATATGCCTACCTCTTTGTCTTTTCTTAGTTAACATTTCCTACCAAGGATTATATGCACACATCATCTGCTTCTCTAAGACCAAACTATCTTTCAGGGTCATATTAAATCCTATCTCTTCCATGAACCACATCATTAGATTCTAACCTTAGCAATTTCTCCCTCTTCTAGATGGTCTTGAACTTATTTTCTACAACTTGCATCTCAGTTAGTGAATTCCAGTATCACCAATTCACAATTAGTGAATGTATTGCTTTGCTGATGCATATTCCTTGGCTACTCTCTTGAATTATGTCCATAGACAAGGGCTGACACTCCAAATGCCTACAGAATGAAAGCAGGTAATATACAATAGTGAAACTGACATGGCACAGAAGAAAAAAGTGGTCTCGATTAGGTTACAATGGGAAGCAAATGCGCCATGTAAATGAGTCATCCACCAACCAGCTACAGCACATTGATTTTCTTCATAACAAATAATACCACCTGATATACAATTATTTGTTTATTGTCACTCTCTGCACATTAGAATGTAAGTTCCCTGAGAATAGGAACTTTGTTGCTAGGTTTGGTGCTATATCACCAAAGCCTAAATCACTGAGCCTAGAACCCGACACTCAATCAGTAGATATTTGTTGAAGGAATAAATGAGTGAACAATTATTGCCAAGTGGGAAGTAAGCCCAATGTCACAAGATCTTCCCATTTTTCAAAAGAAGCCAGAAATAATTTTAGGTGCAGTCTTTCCATTTTTAAATTTTAACAATTAAATAAAAAATGTTAAGCCATTTTGGAGATGGGTAAAGAAAGATGTCTAACAGCATGGATTCCATCTTAAAGATACACATGCGACCAATGTACTGGAGGGATCTTAAGAGTCTTTTACCTTTCTAATTAGGATAGTGCCTTGCAAAGTGCAGAGCCCTTGAGAAGTAAATGATGATACTTCAAATATCACACTTGAGGCACTGTTAAGATTCAGCTGTAAACGCAGCATATGAAAAGAATCATCCACCAAGATCAAGTGGGATTCATTCCTGGGTTACAGGGCTGGTTCAACATTTGCAAATCAATCAATGTAATAAATCATATCAATAAAAGAAAAGATAAAAACCATATGATCCTGTCAATAGATGCAGAAAAAGCATTTGACAAAATACAGCATCCCTTCTTAATAAAGACTCTCGAGAAAGTTGGGATAGAAGGAACCTACTTAAACATCATCAAAGCCATCCATGAGAAGCCTTCAGCTAACATCATCCTCAACGGGGAAAAACTGAGAGCTTTCCCCCTGAGATCAGGAACACGACAGGGATGTCCACTCTCACCACTGTTGTTTAACATAGTGCTGGAAGTCCTAGCATCAGCCATCAGACAACAAAAGGAAATCAAAGGCATCAGAATTGGCAAAGAGGAAGTCAAACTTTCACTCTTCGCAGATGACATGATACTCTACATCGAAAACCCGACAGACTCCACCAGAAGCCTACTAGAACTGATCCAAGAATTGAGCCAAGTTGCAGGGTACAAAATCAACGTACAGAAATCGGTTGCATTTTTATACACCAATGATGAAGCAACAGAAAGAGAAATCAAGAAACTGTTCCCATTCACAATTGCACAAAAAACCATAAAATACCTCGGAATAAACCTAACCAAGGATACAAGAGATCTGTATGATGAAAACTATAGAAAACTTATGAAGGAAATTGAAGAAGACACAAAGAAATGGAAAAACATTCCATGCTCATGGATAGGAAGAATAAATATAGTTAAGATGTCATTACTACCTAAAGCACTCTACACATTCAATGCAATTCCAATCAAAATTGCACCAGCATACTTCTCAAAACTAGAACAAACTATCCAAAAATTTGTATGGAACCACAAAAGACCCCGAATAGCCAAAGTAATACTGAAAAATAAAACCAAAACGGGAGGTATCACCATCCCAGACTTTAACCTCTACTACAAAGCTGTCATCATCAAGACAGTATGGTATTGGCACAAAAACAGACCCATAGACCAATGGAACAGAATTGAGAACTCAGAAGTGGACCCAAAAGTATACAGCCAACTGATCTTTGACAAAGCAGGAAAGAATATCCAATGGAAAAAAGACAGCCTTTGTAACAGATGGTGTTGGGAGAATTGGACAGCAACATGCAGCAGAATGAAACTAGATCATTTTCTCACACCATGCACAAAAATCAATTCAAAATGGATGAAGGACCTGAACGTGAGACAGGAAACTATCAACACCCTAGAGGAGAAAGCAGGAAACAACCTCCTTGACCTCCACCGCAGCAACTTCTTACTTGACACATCCCCAAAAGCAAGGGAATCAAGAGCAAAAATAAACTGTTGGGACCTCATCAAGATTAAAAGCTTCTGCACAGCCAAGGAAACAACCCAGAAAATTAATTGGCAACCAACGGAATGGGAAAAGATAGTTGCAAATGACATATCAGATAAAGGGTTAATATCCAGAATCTATAAGGAACTCACCAAACTACACGCCCGAAAAACAAACAACCCAGTGAAGAAATGGGCAGAAGACATGAACAGACACTTCTCCAAAGAGGACATCCAGATGGCCAACAGACACATGAAACGATGCTCAGCATCCCTCCTCATCAGGGAAATACAAATCAAAACCACACTGAGATACCACCTCACGCCAGTCAGAGTGGCTAAAATGAGCAAATCAGAGAACTCAAGATGCTGGCGAGGATGTGGAGAAACGGGCACCCTCCTACACTGTTGGTGGGAATGTAAACTGGTACAGCCCCTCTGGAAAACAGTGTGGAGGTTCCTCAGGAAACTAACAATAGAACTCCCCTATGACCCAGCAATAGCACTGCTAGGAATTTACCCAAGGGATACAGAAAAGCTGAGGCATAGGAGCACATGTACCCCAATGTTCATAGCAGCACTCTCCACAATAGCCAAAACATGGAAAGAGCCTAAGTGTCCATCAATGGACGAATGGATCAAGAAGATGTGGTTTATCTATACCATGGAATACTACATGGCAATGAGAAAAAATGAAATCTGGCCATGTGTAGCAACATGGATGGACCTTGAGGGTGTGATGCTGAGCGAAATAAGTCAGGAAGAGAAGGACAAATATCATATGTTTGCATGTATAGGAGGATTAGGAGGAACTTGACGGAGGAACAAGGGGGAGAAGAAGGGCGGAAATGGTGGGGGAAAGGGAGAGAGGCAAACCATGAGAGAACTCTTGAATGCTGACAAAAACTGAGGACTGATGGATGTGGGGGGGAGGGGCGGATGGGCATGGAGGAGGACACTTGTGGGGATGAGCACTGAGTGTTATGTGGAAACTAATTTGACAATAAACTATTTGTAAAAAAAAAAAAAAAAAGATTCAGCTGTAAATGATTAAGATGCTACTCGAGTTACTGTTTCATATCTCAAAGAAAACTGCATCAGGTTCTGATCCAAAATGACCACATGGACCTCACATGACCATCCCACACTCAAGATCCTAAGGCTAAACTTCTACTCCTTCCAGCTGTTAAGAGTTCAGAAATGTTATTCCTATGTGCTTATTTTCCTTCATGCAGTGAAAATAAAATAGAATGGATATCCAAGGGGTGACAGAAAAAAAAGAAGCAGGTTTTAAACTGTATTTCCATAGTTGATAAATAAGGGCTCCCAATGGCAATTTTGTTTTCCTTTTTATTATCCTTAGTATTTTTAGACTATATAATCTAAAATTTTATTTCGGTTGACCTTTTGATGCTCTCTGGTAGCATGTTTTATCTTTTTTACATAAAAATTATTAAGTAGGAATTTTAAAATGTTTACTAATTACTTGGATTCTTAACTCTAATAAAAGTCACATCTAAGTAATTAGAGTGTGTCTGGTTTTAAATATGGGTCACTTAGCAACAAGCTTAATTGTGTAGGGCTGAGAATACTTCTAAGATGCTTTAAAGAAAACATACTAGAAAAACACAGTTCCAGTGTGCCCGATGCTGCGAACTGATGCACAGCAAGCCAATCATCAAGTTTTGAAGACGTCAAAGTAAATGAGATGTCTCGGTGTTCCTTTTCTGTGTGTGGTCCAGCACGCACAGCCTTGAAGTATCCATAGGAGACATCAACAAACATCAGAGGAACTCAACATAACAAATGAGTATGAATCCAAAAGAGTAAAAAATGTCTTTTGGCCCTCTAAAGCCAGCATTTAGACCTAATTTTAATGATTATGTAGATTAACTCACTATATGCAGTTCTTCAATAATGGCATTAATTTTTTATGCAGGCTGATTTTATTTTTTAAATAGTGTCCACTGTGATGTAGATTGAAAATAACCATGAAAGCCAGTTTTCAAAGTTTAGGTTGTTATAGACCTGTGAACTTCCTACAGAATAAGAATATAGATTTCTATTCACTTCTTTTGTTACATTTGAGCAATACTGAATACAATGGCCAGTGGATAGGGAGAATCGTTACTTGAATTCTTTCACAGACCTACAGCTGATATGATGAAATGGAGTTCCTAAGACACATGGAGGGAAAGCCCAAAATTTGGGATCAGACCAACAAAAGTTTGTCTTACAGCTCTACCCCTTGTTTACTTTTTGACTCTGGGTAAGCTACTTAATCTCTTTAAACCTCATTTACTTTATTCATCCAGAAAAACAGAATCATAATACCTTGTTGTAGGGGTGACATAAAAATTAAAACAGATGCATATTTATCGTGTAAGCCATTGAAATGAGGAGGAAGTTGTTAATTCAGCGTGGCCTGACCTGGCCTGACTAGTGCAATACAACAGCATGCAAAAAATGCTTAGACCACCATGCTGTCACAAATGATAGTTATCACACAGAGTCCCATTGATTCTTTTTATAAATTAAATGCAGAGCATGAATTCTCCAGGCTTCCTATATATCATGCTCTCCTAAGAACGTATTTCTATACACTTGGGTGCTACAGGCTAAGAGAAGCCTTATACCCTACAGAAATTCTAGCACATTGGCAGAAGAATTCATGTTCAAAATATTCACTGAGCATTGCTGTTCATCTTTGAAAACCAGAAAAATTAAAATGTTTATCTACAGGAAGATGACAAATTTTGATGTCTTCACTCAACCATTCTATTCAGATAAACCACAAAAACATAGGTAAAAACTAAAATGAAATAAAAATAAGTTGCAGAATGGTATTTATAATATAAACCACTTACATAAAATTTTAAAGCACAGCATCTATATACATAAGAATATATATATATATATACACACATACTTGATAACTGTATGATAACATGCACAGAAATGGCAAACATCAAACTCAGGACAGGAGTTATCTCTAAAGGAGGAAGCAAGGCAATGAGGTCAGGCAGGTGTACACAGAGGACTTCAACTCTATCCAAAATGTTTTACCCTTCCAAAAACGAAATAAGAGTAGAGCAAAGATCGCAAAATATTCAGATTCTCTAGAGCCGGCAAGTAGGCATGTCGAGTTTATTATATTACTCTTTCCATTTTCTGGATATTTGAAACATTTCACAATAAAAAGCCACAGCTTTCCCAGGCATATAAGTAATGACAAGCAACTTCCCAAAACAAACAATAGATGTTTAAGAAATACTCGGAAGATGAAGAAGGACAGGGATGGTGGAGGTGGGAGAGGTGGTGAAAGAGATAAAAGGGCTGGGTATAAAAGAGACAGTACTCTCTGACTCTTTGAAACCAGGAAGATAATTTCCCCCCCCCCAACAGTTAACAAAAGAATTTAGCTATATAAGATCTAAAGAGGATAAAAGTGATTAATTGTTAATTAAAAAATTAGATTACTATACAGTGTGTACATTATCTAAAAACATATTTAAGGTTAAAATACTTACTGCAACCCCACTCTTGGTGGTAGTTTCTTTGTATGTGAAGTTGCAAATTGCCCAGGCTAAATAATATGTAGACATGAGAGGGGTCTGTGAAAAGTGATCCGTAACCCATCCATCTTCCTCAAACACGGAAGTTTCCACTGGCATATTGGATAAAGATAAATAAGTTGCTTGATGCTTGATGCTAATTTTGAAAGTAGCCTTGTATATTGGCTCGTCAAAACAAGGAAATGCCTTTCTGGCATGTGTAGGTGAAAACTGAGTAACACCAAGGAACCTGGAAAAAAGAAAATGACATTCTCAGTTACATTTATGGCTTGAGTTAAGTTATGCCCATTTTATATGCTTCTGCTGATAAAACAATATATTTTTACCGAATCACAAGGTACTTCTTCTGAACCAAACTTAAGTGCATGAATAGCATGAAAGGACAATTCATGTATATTTCCCCAACAATAAAATTCTTTCAGGGAAGTTTTTGTCTCAGTTAAAATAAAGTCTCTAAACCCAGACCAGTACTTTTTTGACAAAATAAGATACTTTATAGAAAAACAACTTATTGGCATCACATTGGCAAATACTGGGAAATAATGGTTCTCTTTTTTATTTGCCCCCATTTTCTCTTCTAAAGCTATAGAAGTAAAGACAGTGAAACCAAAAATCTGATATTGTCATCAGATACACGGAGAATATAGACCATCAATTGGAAACATCTGTGCCTTCAAATTTCAGCAAGACGTGATCTGATTTTGTTAAGGAAACTTTGAAACCTGACAAAAGATGGTTGAAATTCTGGATTCACAACATTCTCAACCATATCATCTTGGATGATTACTAAATTTCCCTAAGGTGTAGATGTTCATTGCTTGAAA
Organism: Hyaena hyaena; assembly: GCF_003009895.1. Classification (NCBI taxonomy): domain Eukaryota; kingdom Metazoa; phylum Chordata; class Mammalia; order Carnivora; family Hyaenidae; genus Hyaena; species Hyaena hyaena. The sequence goes on from NW_024082549.1 coordinate 116,682, forward strand.
GGAAATAATCAAGCCTAACTTTTAAAAAGCATTGTAAAGTGTACAATACTTTTTATAGGAGAAGGGTGTAGAGCACCTATCACTGTGAAATATGAAGAGCAACCATCAGACAGTTAATAAATGGCAGCCCCAGCCAATAAAAGGCAGCCTCTGATTCACAATATCTTTAACTTTACTTGGAGTGTTTTAACACGTGTTTATATTGAATAATCCAGAGAATATTAATTTTTACTACCCATATATTTATTACATAAATTATAACTTTGATATTATTATGTTAAATTTATTTTTTTAATGTTTTTATTTATTTATAGGAGAGAGAGAGAGACAGGGTGAGCAGAGGAGGGTCAGAGAGAGAGGGAGTCACAGACTGAAACAGGCTCCAGGCTCTGAGCTGGCAGTCAGCACAGAGCCCGACGCGGGGCTCGAACCCACGAACTGTGAGATCATGACCCAAGCGAAAGTCGGCCGCTTAACCGACTAAGCCACCCAGGCGCCCCTGATATTATTATGTTAATATAATAAATATCTACATCATAAACATGGCAATGTGTGAATATGTGTATATATATATATATAAAGTACCTTGAAGTTTTCAGATCAAGCTGCAAAGTTGTATCCATTAAAACCCTAACTAGAAGCACCCTCTACGTTCTTTCACAGTTACAGTTACAAATGAAAATACTCAAACTAAGCACACTCTTTTAAAAAAGGAGACCATTATTTATGAAAACATTCATGACATGAGTCAATTAAACTTTTCTGATACTACTATAAAACTTATAAACTCAATATAAGGCAATTCAATATCAGATTCTTCATAAAACATTACTGAGTACTGAACTCATTTCTTTAAAAGGCTCTTTCCTGAGGTGACTGGGTGGCTTAGTTTGTTAAGCGTCCAATTTCAGCTCAGGTCACAGTCTCACAGTTTGTGAGTTCAAGCCCCACATCGGGCTCTCTGATGACAGCTCAGAGCCTGGAGCCTGCTTTGGATTCTATGTGTCCCTCTCTCTCTCTCTCTCTCTGTCCTTCCCCCACTCATGTTCTGTTTCTCTCTCTCAAAAATCAACACTAAGAAAATATACAAAAGGCCCTTTCCCCTATAAGTTGTTCTTCCACCACTCCTCTCTCCATTCTCTACAGTGTTCATGGTTAATCCAGCATGGCTCATTTCCCACTGAGCCCAAACTTCGCTTCAAAATTATTCTTAGCATAGCACTTGAGGCAGCTACTTCCAATTAATAGTTGATATGTGCATTGAATCTTATTGGCTCTCCCTAGCTCAACCATCAGATGTAAAAGTTTATACCATTTTAACATTATGAAGCTTACTGACAGCCTACTTTTTTTAAACTTAGTTTTGAAATGGAGAAAAATAAGACATTTTAAAGATTAATTATATACTTAGTCTCAGAGAGGATTCTTAGGAGTTATCTTGGAAACAATACTGGGTCACTACAGAGCAGGCTTCGGTAATTCCTGAGCCTATATTTTCATTAGTAGAAGGAAAATAATAATGTTTTCTAGGCCTTCCATCCAAAACTGTCAAGATGATAAAATGATATAATATATGAGAAAGTTTTAACTACAAGTTTCAGAAGAATATAAGGTTAAAGTTGGAAGCAATCTTAGAAACAAATTGTCCAGTTTTCATAAATTTCTAAAAGGAAATAGTAGTTCCAGTAGGGTTAAGTGATTTGTCCACAGTTTATACTAGCAATCAGTACATAGCTGTGTCTAGCAGTCACATTTTCTGCATCTGAGTAAAAAATAATTGAATTTCAAATACAGTAAAATGAATCATTAGCCATAATTTATAAATAATGTTTTAATTCAACTATTGGTAACAAAGTTTCTTCTTTCCAAATTTGCACGTACTATGTTAATATTTTTCCTTACGGTTTTCTATTGACAGTAATACACTTTTCTTTAATGAAATGTCGGTACCTTTTAGTTAAAATATACCCATTTACAACTTCTCTCCATGTGCTTTTGTCCTACATAATGTTCTCTTATCTTGTCTTTCCATCTTATTAATTGAAATGTCCACTGAGTTTGATATTTCTCTCCTGAGCCATTTAAAATTTATGTACAGGATTTCATATGATGAAAAAGTGTTCCTTTTTAACTTTCAAGTATCTGAGAACTCCAATTGCACCACCGAACAAATAGACGTGGTCTGCTGTGTATGAGCTTTTCACTATATTAAGTACGTGGTAGGATTTTTTAAAAAATATAACCACTTTTGCCCTTAAGGTCTTTGCAATCTAACTGAAAAGAAAAATATATATACATATACATAAAAAACAGTAACAATATTGGGGGGAAAGTTCTACCAGAGTTCAACAGAGGGGACACAATTAGAATATATCAGTCATTAAGTAAAAATCAAAGGTATGTTTGGCATTAAGCAATTAATGGGTAGGAATTTATTAGATGTAGAAGATTAAATACCTCTGGGTTAATGAGAAATTTAATAAACCAAATATTTATACAGAAGAATCACGTTGTACAGCCTCTTTTCACCTTACATACTATGTAAATATGTTAGTAAAGCAAGCAATTTAAACCACTGATTCTCAGGATGGAAAGGGATATAAAGATCATCTAGTGACTTTTCCTGCAATTAATATTCTTAATGAATACACACACACAGTATATATCTATGCACAGAGGGCCACCATATATTCTGATAATGTCTAAATGAGGAAATACCAATTTCACAGTCTGGCAACTGAGGACGATTGCAATGGAATTTCAATTCAGTATTTAGAAAATCAAAAGAAGTCCCTTGGTGAAGAAGAACAGTTGGATGAGATTACTTTTTAGGTCTTTTCCAAGCTCGAGATCCTATAACTGTTCAAAATTCAGAAATAAAATATTCTCTCTATTCGATGAGATATTTTTAACGGTAAATTAACACTACCACTAAATAGCTTTTTACTACAAGCTCTATAATGCATTTGCTTCTCTTAATCATCGTTCTTGACTGTTCAATACTGTAAAGAAAGAGAAAAATACATATACATCATTCCCTCAAGGAGCTTATACTCTAATAAAAGAAATTAAACAAATGCCTAAACAGGTATTATACAAAAAGCCATGACAAAGAAGGAAAATGTATGAAGAAATTACATTGTCCTGAAGCAAGGCTTCTCAATCTTGCCACCACTGAATTTAAAGTTGGATAATTATTCTTTTTGGGGGGCTGTCCTCTACACTTTAAAATGTTGAACAGCATCCAGGGCCTCTACCACTAGATGCCAGTAGCATTTCCCAACCAGTTGTGACAACCAAAATGTATCCAGACATTGCAACAGTATGGGGGGTGGGGGGTGGGCAGGGCAAAATTTACCCAGTGAAGAACCACCAGCTTTTTAAGAACTGAAGAGACTTTATGGAGGAAGAAGCCTAAGAATTGATCTTAAAGTCTGGCTAGTATTTTAAAGGTCAGAAGCAGCTGGTGAAGTGAGCAAGTTGACGCTAAGCTGCACAGAAATAAGCCTTTAAAAAAAGTATCGACTCACTTATTAAGTTAGTGAGCTGTCTGTTCTCTTACAGATTCTCATTTTATCAGGTCTCGGCATTGCTGGTCCATCTCTAACACCTCTCTCACCCTTGATATTGTCCTGTCTAACAAAGAGACCTAGTTCAAGGCTTAGTACCCTCAACAAAAACAGGTTCTGATGGATTTCAAAAATAGAATTCTGTCTTCATTGTATGTATTTTAGGGTTGCCTTCGACTGGTGGAAGTGAGACGTCTTTTCTGCTTACTGACATTAAAAACAGCAGAGAGGCCTTTAAAGAAGGTGATTGGAGTAGAAAATAATGAATTTGGGTTTTGAGTAAATTCGAAGTAAGTTTAAGTTGGTAGCAGGACACCAGATAGGAGAAATACAAAAATATAATTAAAAATAGAAAACATTTTAATACAGTATGGATCCGAAACATGTACGCAAATGCAGCAAGAAGTAATATAAAACAGCAGGAAGCCGAAGGTAATAGGGACAAGTAGTTCGTTTTCGGTTTTTCTCCTGCTTCTTTAAACAAAATCGTTTTTATTTTTTAATGAATCTATTACCATAAAAAGTTCCACTTCCAAAAGTGACATCTAGAAGCACCATTCCAAGAATGTCACTTTAGCATAACTAGAAAAACATAAATAATATACATGTATTTTAATTCACTTCTAAAATAAATTACTTTATTTCTTAACAACTTGCCTATTTGACATTTTGGTTGAGCTGAGGAGGGCATAAAGTTCTGTGTTGCTTCTGAAGGATACAGAGAATTGATTTCTTCTTATTTCTGCGGAAGTTCACTAGGCAAGCTACTTGTGTCAAGTCATTATGATAAGACTCAGCAGAAGTAATGCATTAACGTTGGTTGATATTGCCAACAAATTGCTGTATGTGATACAAAACAATTTCTGTTCCATTATTTTCAGTTTGCCTTTTCATAAAGTTAAAATATGCAGAGGAAACCAACATTTGCATGACATTGTTAGCATTCAGATTGATTCATGGCTTTTCTCTGTGGAGCCCACCAAAACCAAGAGAACCTCACAAATGGCATGCCCTATTGGAGAGGTTTCCACTTGGACCACATTTATGCATACCACACATACAGCAGTGAAAAAGTGATCTTTGAACTTGCTTCCATCACAATAGCAATCTGCCTGGTGTTGCAAGAGTTTCAGATTGATGATAAAAACTCCCAAGATCTAACAAAAAGTTCTAATGGAACAACATCTAGTTACTATTCAACTGTTTGCAGTAAATGGACTCAGTGACAAGGTCATGGAAGTTACACATGTCCCATTTAAAGTTAAGGTTGTTAATCAAAATGCAAATTATTACTCAATGACAAAACATTTTAAGCCAAAATGGGTCGTTGTTTAGACTGTGTGTTTTTATGTACTTCAATGAGTCATTAAACCTCTGCCATTTCAGAAGAAAAGTACTCCTGCTGAATATTCAGTGCTATAAGCAAGCGTGTAATCTATTTTTTTTAAATAACCATTCTAGTAAACTAAAAACATAATGCAATAATGCCAGCAATATGTATGGAGGAAGTGGTGCATATGTGAATAATCGTGTTATAAAAACAGAGCACAATATTCATAATTGTTTTCCTATTTATGTACTAAATACTCTTATCAAAAATGAGTCCTGAGTGCTCGATCACCATTGATGAAGAGTATTATGAATGCACTAAAATTACCTTTGTGAGCCATAATATTAGGTTCTCATAAGCATAAATAAACTAGTGTCTGAAATTCATTTGTTTAATATCAGGAGGAGGCAAAGCATTATGTAAGTATTATAAAATACTGATAGTGTCAGAACTCAAAGTCTTGGGAACAATAGCTAATGACTGGTGTACCTTTCCCTTGGTACTTGGGGTTTTACTATTTGATATGCCAACTTCCAGTGACAAGGAAGGCAACCCCCTGACCTCTGTTATTCTCATTGCTGATGGACAGCAGTGCCATAATCAGAGAGGTGTCCGTTCCTTTGGTTTCCTTATTCTCCTCCTGCTCTCTCGGTCCTCTCCGTCTCATCGTGTCTGGACCAAGCATGGGGTTTCTCTAGCTGGGCAATACCACAGCGCTTCTCTTTACTCTCTTCTTCATGGTGGAAAGGCTCTGCTTTCTCCTCTCCCTGTGTTTTGAATGTTGCTTGCAGAGTGAAACAAAGAGCAGTGGATGCAATGTCCACAAGGATGACCTCTTCCCTGTCTTGCTAGTAAGGGGAAACCCCAAGGTAAGAATATTGACCCTATATGACCTTGTACCAATGCAAATAATAGATCTCCAGTCATAGAATGATATAATAGTATTAATACCCACGGAAGTGCTTACCGTTTGTCAGATACTGCTCTAAATGCTTAACTTATGTAATCCTCACAATAACCCTGTAAAATAGGGTATCATTATCCCCATTTTCCAGATGAGGACACCAGACACAGAACAATTAGGAAATGTGGCCAAGGTCATAAAGCTAGCTTTGCTAATAAATAGCAGAATCAGGCCATGAACCCAGGCACCCTGGTTGCAGAGTCCCTGAACACACTAAACACACACACACACACATCTTTTCCATCCAGCAACACAACCAAAAGTGGCTTGAAACTATTCTTGGAAGAAGTAAAAAGCAACCAAAAGTGATAACCTTTAAACTTCATTCTTTTTCTATCCAGTCCTCTGATTTTTTTTTTCAGCTGCGTAGTCACAGGGAAAGATCTGAATAATTAAACTAAAACTTCACCCTGCAAGTGAACGTAGGTCTACACTCGGAGGGATCAATTCACTCCATCTCTGAACCAGTGCTAGAGCTTCCTAAACCACCCAGCCACTCATTTTTTTCAGTAACTGAGCAGGGAAGTCAGGAGGGGTAAGCATGGGGCCCCTCACCCCAATTCAGCCCCACCTTATCTTGCCAATCTTATTCCTAACACCACCATCCATTGTGGCCACGTGAATCATTCCAGATTGGCCAGGAAACTGAGAAGAGTGAGGAGTATCTTTTATCTTTATATTCACCCACTCAGCGTAGTGAGAGTCTACTTGCTGGAGACACCATCCACTCTCTAGTAGCAAAAATCAGAATGACATGGAACTCTGAAGAACTCTGGAGGAACCCAGGCACTGTTGCAAATCTGAAAGCATGTAACGGACAAACAAGTAAAAGGAAGTTGATCACTTTGACAGTGATGACGATTGTCATTGCTGGCCGGTGGGAGAATGAACATGGGGTGATGAGGAACACCCTTCCTCACAGACTGTAAAACATTTACGTATTAAAGATTAATCATTTCTTCCTTGCTCCTTTTATACCATTCTTTGCAGATGTGCTTAAAGGAGTTCTATTCTTGTCATCACATGGACAAATGTCCCCATTCTCAGCAAACCTAAACCATCACCCTATACTATTGCCTCAAGCACATTCCCATCCCATTGGTGAGGACTGGTTTGAGGAAATAAACATGCTATGTAAACCAAACAAATACCAGAAAAACAGTCACAGGTCCATCTTGTTCAAAAGAGATCCAGAGCAGATAGGCCCTGTTTAGGCTTCAGAGTACTTTGAATAAATAAAAACTAATTAACTCTTTCAGAGAAAGTATATATTTGATTACTATCCAGGGTAATCAAATCAGATGGCATCATGGAAAAATCATCAAGGTAAACACCAATTGTATGGATTTTCATACCTAACTGCATTATTAACTGAACAAAGACGTGTAAAACTATTTTCACAGATTAAGTCTATTGGTAGCATTCTGAATTGTGACCAAAATCCAGCATTGGACTCGGGTTGGCCATATGGTTATGTGTGCCTGACAGAAAAGCAATGAGCTAGGTCCATTAAGGAATCATAAAAATTTTTTTTCACAGAAAGAAATGGTTTTTTACAATTTTTTCACTTCAGAGCCTTCTACAGAGGAGCAAAGAGACATGAACTCCAGCTTGCTCCTGTAAAGATAGCTCCTCACCAGAGTGAATGGGAGAAATGAGGTTGCTTTCAATATAAAAGCAATGTGGTGGTTTTCTTGTTTTTATTAAGTATCAAGCTTATTAATTCAGTCCAGAATACTATGTGTCATGTACACTAATACCACAAAAGATCAAATTCCTCTCCATAAAGTCTTCTAGTCTCTCCACAAGATTTCTGCAAAAGAGTTTTTTGCAATTCTCTTGAGAACCACAGTGTTATTTTCCAATTTTACTTGGAGATCATGATTTCTCCTTAAATAATCCTTTAGAGAAAAAGACCACTTATTTTCATTTTGTCTTCTGTAACTGTGGCATGGTACAGACCCAATCAAAGTTTGTCAAAGAAAAATAGTCTCCCTTTTGAAAGTGAATAAAATATTCATTTATTTTGAGTAAATTTCCTCTTTCAGTCCAACCATCTGGTTCTAAATAAGGTACCCTACTTTGAACACGGATATGCTTGCCATCTGGCTACCCGAAAGTGGCAATTACTTCAGGTAAATGAACATATACCTAATTCTAAGCAAGTATATTCTACTATAGGAAACTATGGCATAAATACACACCCTTTTTATCTGCCTGCCTGCCATGCACCAACTTGAGGGAAAAAATGAGTATGTGTTCTGCCTAATGGAGATAACTTACTGACATGTGCAAACATTTCAAATCCAAGAGAATTTATTTACTTTCAATATTCAACAAGTGGTGAATTTTCCCTTTAGCCAAATGATCAACTGAAAGGAGAGGAGCCTTGGGCTTTAAAAAGTAGTCCATCCTCTACCCTTCTCCAGTGCAGAATGGGAACTAGGGATGGTAAGTGTTCCCTGTAGGACAAAACCAGGCCCCATTCAACACCTAGTGGGGGATAAAACCTTCTGGGGGTCATAGATATATAGCAGTAGTGAAATCTAATTTTCCTGCCCTCACCCAAATTCCTTCTCTGAGATCTCTGAGGAGTAAACCAAAACCAAAGAACCAGACTGACCGGGTATTAAGGTCTTGTTTCCATATAAGCTAAATAAGGTGGACTGAATTGTAATATTGTTCTTTAAATATCTCTAGTTGTTCACTGTGACTCCTCATTCACAGAATAAGTATTTATTTTTGTCACAGAAATTATCCAATAATTGAATTGGCAAAAATTATGACTAAGTATCAAGGTATTTCATCATTAATCAAATGAAAATTTACAATTTGCATCTATGTCCTCTTGGAAAGTGTGTTTTAAAATGACAGATTACAGAGAATTTGGGGGACAAAATCATCACCAACCAAAGTCCAAACCTGGCTGAGTTCCTGACATTGGTATGTTTAAAAAGTTTCGAAGCACCCATAGTAACAGCAATCAAAAAATTTAAAAAAAAAAAAGCTTAATACATGTAATATTAACATAATTGTGAAATGGCTTATTAGAGATTGCCTCTCCCATATCAACTCCAGTTATAAACATTCAAGAAATTATCATATTCACTCTGGTATTGAAGGGAAAAAAAAACGTAAAGAGTAACAAGGAATTTCTCTAAGCTGCTGTTTAGAAAATAACCATCCTGAGAGCTCAAGAAGTACTGACTCCTGATTTTCTATTGGGATACAGAGTTTAGCCACATGCACACTGGGTTAAACTTTCAACCAAGTCATTTACATCTTTGGGAGAAAATTGGGAGAGAGTTTGAACACAAATATGCACTAGGGGGACAAGGAATCAGCTAAGGGTCAAGCAGAAACATCTGGTCTTTTTAAGAGTCCTATTAATTTGAAAGCACTGACCAAAACAAGCTCAGTTCCACCAAATATACTTTGGCATGGCTCAAAAAAAACAGGATTTGTGGGAAGTATTTATTTCACTAGAACAAGAGTTATCAGTAATGATATGCAACTCCCACTATGGACATTTCAACATAAGCTTGTTTCCAAACAGAACATGCAAATTTCCCTTATATGCCTTTCCCCCCATATCTGATATGATTGAGGGTTTTAAAAAATATATTTAATCTGTATTGTTCAGAATATGTTGAAGGAAGTGGTGGAAGAGGGTTGAAATTATCCACATCTGATTGTAGGAGTTTGAAAGTGAATAATTTATACATTCACTTATAGAAGGCTTTAGCTATCACACAGCTACTAAAACATTGGAAAATTTATCTGAGGTTACTTCATAGCACTCTATAAATAATAAAACTTTTGTGTCTTTCCTACAACACAGTGAAATTTCCCAGTCTCCAATATAATGACAACTTCTGTGAGTTCACCAATACCATGAGCCCTGGCCCATCAGAAAACCAAAGTACAAGTCCTACCTCTCCACTGACAAGCTTGCTGATCTCAAGCACCCTGGGCTGCTCTGAGCCTCAGTTTTCTGCTGTTGTGAAAATCATTTGAGAACCGGGGAGGCTCTGCGAGGGACATCATTGCTAATCTCCAACCTGCTTCTACTTCTAAGATTGTCGGTTTCTTAAGTTTATTTTGGTTATTTGCTGGCCCTCTAGTCGTGCAATTAATTAATCAAAGTTATTCTAAATGCAATGGATTAGGGCAAACAGCAAGAATCGCTTGTTTATTCATCCAACAATATGTTTGAATGCTTACTACCACAGGACACTCATAATAAACTCTCTATGCCTAGGTATGGGTTAAGTGCTTTTCAATGCATTTGCTCATGGACACCTGCAACAATCCTATGAGTAGAGAATTACTATTACTATCATCAAATTAAAACTAAAAGTCTGGGCTCTGGAGTCAAACTGCTTGGTCTAAATCCCTGCTTTGTCAGCTCACAATGTGACAAATGACTTGACTTCTCTGTGCTTCCATTTCCCTATCTATAAGACAGAAAAGTGTCCTCAATGGCACCTTTTCCATAGGATTCTTGTAGAAGTCAGTTAACATACATAGCTGGATAAGCACTAAAGGTAGTCATTGTCAGCAACTGGTGACAGATTCATCAGCTTCTTCAAGCCTTCACCACATCTACAGTTGTATCTGGGATTCGAACCCACTTTTGTTTGACTCCAAAGTCTGAGCTCTAAACAAGTGATGAAAAGCCCCACAGCCTCTCAAAAAAATAAAGAATAAAAGACTGCCCAAATCTAAGAAGCATCAAAGGCACTCATTAACAAGGCATTTGAGACTGACGCTAGCTTTCCCTCTTTTCATCACTGGAGTCATTTCCAGAGGCAGTAACTCAAGAACAACCACACACAAAAAAACTGGAGTCACTCTGTGTTAAGAGACAGCTGGCAGCACTTGCAAGGAAATTTCTCGCTGGCATGGACCATGGCAGCCTGCCCCGGACACCTGTCAGCCTCCCCCTTACTCTGTCACCTGGACCTGTGAATCTCAACTTCCAGTTTTGGAAAACTTTAAGCAGCCAAAACTCACTCTCTACTCTGGGCCTGTCAGATAATAGGGGAGGTGGGCATGTTGGGGGCGGGGGAGGGATTTTGCCCTGCGCTGACCTCTTACTTGAATGTGCCCGGCCTTTGGCCCTCATGATCTTCCCTGGACGGTATCTTGGCAGGCTTTTGATGCCACTCTGGTATCGCTCAAATTTCACACTACCCTTTAAGAAGAGCTGGCTTCTTAGCTCCTTAGCAGCGCGCCGCTGGCTACGGAACTTTGAGGGGTGGGGGCTTCAGACTAAGGAGGGGGTGGCATTCATTGTTTGGCCCCGGTGAGTGAGTCTGTGGAGTTCGCAGCAGTGAAAGCCCGGGCATCTGCGAGATCCCAAGGGCTCTGGGTGATGGTCCTATCCCACCTTACGCTTCCTTCCCCCACCCTTTGCTCTTCGGGTCTCAGAAGCCAGCCAGGTCCCTGGGGTCGCCGGCCGCCCAGCCCCTAGAGCAGCCCGGCTGGGTGGGGCGGCGCCGGGCACCGCCTCCCTCCCTACCTTCTCTCCCCGTGGAGCACGTAGGAGCTGCGGAAGAAGCCCAAGAGCTCGTTCTCGATCAGGGCGTTGTAGATGATCTTCAGGTTGTAATTCCGCTGCGCGTCCAAGGTCCTGTTCAGCACCACCACCAAGACCTGGGTTTGCGGGTAGAGGAAAAAGCCGGCCACCGGGACAGCCCCTGCCACCCGGTCCTCGGCCACCTGCACCTTCTCGACCGCCACCCGGGAGGCGTGCAGCACGACGTAGCGGGTGGCGTTCCGGCACGCGATCTCCACGTTGACCTCCCCGGAGAAGGTGAAGTTCTCCATGAAGGCGGTGAGCATCAGATTGTAGTGCAGCGGCTTCAGGTGGCCCGACAGGCGCAGCTGCGTCCACGGCTGCCACTGCTCCCGCTCCTCCTCCGACGGCGGCTGGGCTGACGGGGTCCCCGGGGTGGCCTCCCCGCCTTCCTCGGGCTGCGAGGAGTCCCCGCCGGCGTGGTGGTTGCGCCGGGCCGACCCCGGAAGGCTGGCGTTGCCGCCGCGCGCCGGGAAGCCGGCCGGACCGCCGTCGGCGCCCGGCGCGGCGCTGGCTCCGCACTCGTCGAAGCGCAAGCTGAGCAGGACCGCGAGCATGGTGACCGCGAGCAGCGCCACGATGGACACGGCGAAGGCCAGCACGAGCCGCTTGTGCACCGTGATGTGGCGCTCGGTGGTGCGGGGTCGCCCCCCCACCGAGTCCGTCCACGGGTCCGGGAGCCCCCTGCCGCCGGCCCGGAGCGCGGCGGCGTCCTCCCCCATGGTGGCAGCGCCGGGTGAGCTGCTCTTCTCAGCCCCCTCCTCCTCCTCCTTCTTCTTCTTCCTCTTCTTTTTCTTCTTCTTCTTTTTCTTCTCCTCCTCCTGCTCCCCCCGCTCGCCGTCCAGGGCCATCACACTGCCTCCTCCTCCTCCCCCCCCGCCCCCTCCGTCACCCCCCGCGAGCGGGCCACCCGGGCCACCGCCAGCGCAGGCATCAGAAAGCGCACGCGGGCCGAGGGCGCGACGCCAGCTGGGACCCTGGAGACGCCGGCCCGGGTTCTTTTAAGACGGATTCTGGCCGCAGGCGACTGCAGCCCGGGCGCCCCCCATCAGCCCCGCCTCTCTCCGGACCCCGGCGGCCGAGGCGCGGGGCTGCGAGCTCTGGGACGCGCCCAACTTAGGGAGCGTCTCGCTCGCCCCACCGCGCGCTACTTCTCAGGCCGGCGCGGGGAGCCGGGGCGCATGCTGCCCCCGCCCCTGTGCGCCTGCGGCTCCCGGCTCGCCCTCCCCTGCGCCCCGCTCTCGCCCGCCTTTCTGCGGGAGCCTTCCAACGGGTCCTCTGCTAGAAAGGACTGGGAGCGATGGAGAGGGAAGTTAGGGCTTCCGCGCTCTCTCCGCACTCCAGCGGTGGCGTTCAGTCCTCTGGGTGGGCTGTGCTCGCGGCGGCGGCGGCGCCTGAGCCATGCACTCCGCAGCCGGGGGCGAGCGGCTGGCCGGGGAAGAAGAGAGCGGGGTGAACCGGGCGGGCGAAGTCCCAGGGCCGCAGAGCTGCGCCGGGAATCCCCCCTGAAGGAGCCTTCTCCTCCACCCTGGACACTTTAAGCAGCGGTGGCGGCAAACGGCGTGAGGTTGCAGACCGGACGGAGAGCCTCCCTCGTTCCGACGTTGCTCTGACCTCCGGAGATGACAAGTGAGCAAGAAGTGTCCGATCGGGCCATCCCCTTCAGGTAGATGAAGCTCCGGGGTTGCTCTGTATCCCCGTGGGGAGAGCCGGAGTGCTTGTGTGCGAGTGCGTGTGCATGTGTGTGCGCGTGTGTGCCTGTGTGTGTGTGTGTGTGTGTGTGTGTGTGTGTGTATACACAGTCTCCAGGTCCAGATTGCCAAGGCTACTCTGGCTGCATTCGGGGACTGAAAACTCCCGGAGAAAGGCAAAGGAGAGAGCGAGAGAGCGCGAGGAGGCAGGGAAGGCGGGAGGGAGGGGAGCGGCTGAGCGGCAGAGGCAGGCACTGGGAGATTAGAGAGCTTTTCTCCGCTCTGTCACACCAGACACCCACAGCCACAGAGGGGGTTGCTGAGCCGCCTGCAAGAAGTACATTGTAAATCTTCAGCGCAGCCAGCCCCGCAGTCTCCCCTTTTCCCGACTCCTTAGCCCCGCCGCGCCTCCCGGGGAGAGGTGGCGGGGGCGGGGGGAAATCCTTGGAGCCCTTGGCTGTTAGCACCGACAGCGAAAGAAGATCCTGCTGGGGAGACGAGGCAGGATCAGATTTCACATCTAGCTCGCCTGAGGATTTGGAGGATTGTATGTAAATTGAAACAAATTCTCCAAAGCCTGACTACAGATACTGTACAGTGTGATGTGTCCAGGTGTGCAGTACTAAAATAAGGGCTAACGTTGAGGCATTAGAATCCGCCAGAAGTAAAGGCGAAACAAAAGAAATCTTTTTCCCAATGACTAATTCCTATTTTTAGACTGGGAAAATGATCAAAATATAATGCATACGGTGTTACACCCAAGATCAAAAACTTTAGGCTGAGAAAAGTCGGGAATCTGAGCCCCATCACTGGAGGCTCACCAAAGCAGTGAACAAATATATTCCACGACTGATTAGTGTTTAACTTCATCCAGGCACAATTACTTTTCTGCGGTTTTTAGAGTTATCAGGAAAATCGTTTAAACTTTTTTAGAACAGTTATCAATAGGAAGTTTTGCTGACGGCAGGAGCATCAAAACAGGTTCATAGACCATTGGCTGGTAATGGACTCCTGTCTCAGTTTATAGAAGTTTTAAATTATGGTGCAAAGTGTATATGAATACATGGGATATCCAACTGTTAGATTTTTTGTGCAAAAAACTCGAATTGGGATAATATTCAGAAAAGAGACACCCCAAAGGTACCAATTCTGTTTTTAGAGGCAGAAGTCTCTAGTTTTAATAAAACAGAGTGCGATTGACCTCAGAGTCAGTAAAAAAATAATAATAATAAAAATAAATAAATAAATAGAAAATAAAAAGAGTGTTAGCCAACTAGAATTTAAATAAAAATCTGAAAAAAAGAATAAAAAGAGGTAATTTCTTTTCACATGTTTCTTTTGCATCTTCAAATCCTGAAGGCATTCAAAAAATCATGTCCATAATTATTTTTTTTACAAAAAGGAACGATAAATGCTACTGGCTTTGTAGTCCTGAAAATACACTACTAAAATGTTGTGTTTGGCTTTCAAAGAATGGCCAACAAGAAGAGATGGAATACACATCAACTGTAGCCTGACAATCACTGAAAACACAGCCCTGCTCAGTGAAGCTCTTTTCCATTTATCCCCAGATGGGATACATTCCCAAAACCATCTAGCCTAAAGGTCCATTTGAATCATTGTTAAATGATGATGAAAAGAAATACTGGGTGGGATTTTTTTTTTTTTTATAAGCATGTTGTATGTGGGCCGCTAGCAACAGACCAAGGGAAATGCCACATTCTGTTCAAGTTACTTTTTTCTGCTCTGTTTTTATATCTCCATGCTCTTGCTGTCCATATGTATCTGGCTGTATGCATTTTAAGAGTTGAGGAGTTGGGATTTGTTAGTTTGTTTTCACAGAATCAGGAAATAGAGTACAGACAGGCAAAAGACGCTGTGTGACTCTTAGCAGGTCACCAGACTTCTCTGACCTCAGGGCACTAATCTGGCATTTCAGGATTATCTGTCTAACATCCATGGATTCAACTCACTGGGATTATCAGAGGGATCTGAGACTTCTAGAAATCTTAGAATCACTACCTAAATAAAGAATTCACCCACTATGGGATCCTTAAGACCTTTCTCTAAAATGATATTAGTCAAGAAAAGATTCCAAGAAGACTTCTTTTCATCTTATTTGTATTTTATTGATGTGTTTATGTACTGTGGAAAATTACTACAAGGCAACCCTCAAATAGTTGGGAATTTAAATTTATGTTTGCCAATTAGTAAAGTCACTACCTTCTGTGATTAAATTAGTGGATGTATTTTTTCAGAAACCCAAGTGGAGGAGACACAAGCTTATTAATACAGAGTGGACACAACTTATTAAAATATTGATTCTCTTAAAATGTAACTTTATGCAATAAACTCAGTATCAAGGTCAAGTGGGTAAATATTTCTTCCTCTTATGGATGTTAGGAAAGGGTCCCAGTAACCTTTTCTTTTTTCTTTTAATTTCTGAAAGTGTACAGCACCCTTCCCCTGAGAAGCACTTTGTAAATAATTTTGTAATGTTGTTTTTCTAGAGAATGTGCATTCTACCCTCAAACCAAGAAAAAAATAAGAGGCAAAATTTCAGATTGTGTACCTAACTAAAATACTAAAGAGATGACTCACTAATATTCATATTAAGAAGTTGCCTTCGGTGTTGCCGGTCACTAAATCGGAGATAGTTTTAACTTTACCAGTGCTAGAGCCCTATAGCAGGATAAGACTCTCCAAAGTGCTTGACGCTTCTCTCCAAAACACATTTATTGTTGGGAGAATTTTATGATTATCTTCTTTAGCTAGCAAATGTCCTTAAAGACCTTTGTAGCCACAGTTGGTTTAAGACACTTGTAAAAGTGAAAACAGTGCGAACATTTAATATACATGAGGCCAACACAAGGTATTTTTAATTAAGTCTCCACCTTGGTCCTGTAAATGATCAAACATGAACGATCTCTCAGTGAATGCACCAGCTTTAGAGTCTTTACTCTCTGTGGACATCAGAGCTGCTTTTTCTTCCTTCACTCTGGTTTGTATCTAGAGGCACAACTTAAGTGTCCTTAAGGACTCAGCCCCTCAAGTGTGATTAGCACTTCACATCCAGAAGTAGCTTGTCTCAGAAGAAAGAAGTAAATCCCAATCTTCCCTCACCTCCTTACATTTTCTTAACATAGTTACTTTAGGACTCAGTTTCTTGATGTGTTCATGTATGGGCGTTAGACAGGTAATGCTCAGCGGTCTCTCCTGGTGTTTTCATTCTATGAAAAAAGATTCCAAAGCTAATCCACTAGTCTCTCTATGCTCTCCCACGATTTTTAATTCATTTTCTCTATGGAGAAGCAAAAAAATTTTCAATTAAAAACTCAAAGTTTAATGGGTAAAGAAACTTCCTAAAAATATTCGGCGGTAGCACAAACATGGGGAGTTGGGGAGAAAACCACCACCACCACGCAGGCAGTGAACAGGACTGATATGTTTTCTGAACAGGATGTTATCCTGAAGACCCCACACAATTAGAGACCGATGCTGACAATGAATGACAGAAGTCTGTTTACTAGCTGAAGTGGTGCCGCCATGTGGCAATTATAAAAAGACAGTTTGAAATTTGATGTTGTGATAATCTGTTTTTTTAAGTAGGCTCTACGCCCAACATAGGGCTTGAACTCACAATGCTGAGATCAAGAATTACATGCTCTACTGACTAAGCCAGCCAGGTGCCTGGAGACTGTGATAATTTGATGAAATTTTTAATTTGAAAAATCTCACCTTATTGCCAATTTTATTAATGTTTTTATATTGCATCATTCCAAAATTTCATACTATTTAACTACTGCACCTCCTGACATTGTTGAGGGGTTTCATTTAAGAAATATCCTTCAAGATAGAATATTCTTCAAGATCTTAAAGAGGGAATGAGAAGAGTTGTTTAATAATAGCCATAATTGAGACCGTGCAACTTTATGATGTCTATAGTTTGCCAACTATAATTAACACATTGATTTAACTGTTAGTTAATCTGAAAGGAAATTATATCTAATTTGATTATGTCTCTTTTTCTCACATAAAATCTGTAAAACTGTAAAATATATTTTTAAAAAGAAAACATTCCCGAAGCATTAATATAATGCTATATGTTAGTAGTCTTAGGAAAGTCTCATAATTATGTGTTCATCAAAACAGAACAAGTCTTACAACACAAAAGGACCTCTCTAGATGGCCAATATAAAGCAAAGCATAATCAAATATCTACAGCATCTTTCCCAATTCCAGCATTAAATTTTATATCCAAAGAGGAGAGAATTATGATCTTGAAAAAGTTGTATTGTTATTTGTGGGTTCTAACACTAAGTTGAAACTCTTCACTGTTCAGTGTGGGCTCTTTGGTTTATGATCAGTAAGAAACCATAAGTTTCTCAGTAAGAAAATTCCATAAAAAGGCAAAACATGTGTCATGGAAATGTTTACAGTTTATTCACGAAAACTGAAAACATTATACCACATTCTACAAACAGAATAGAAATTGGGTAACTTGCTGAAGATGTTTCTGTTGAACTCGTCAATTTGTCTAGTAGCTCAACAAATGGAAATATGGTTTTTACCGTGAATTTTAGCTATTGAAACCCATGTTTCTAGATAAATATGGCAGAAAGAATTAATGATAATAATAGCTAAGATTTTTCAAGGGCTCATCTTTCACCAAGTATTTCAGCACTTTATGTTCTCTTCATTTAATAATGAAAATAAACCTATGAGGTCAATGCTGTTAACTTTCCCCATTTGACAAATGAAAAAACTGAGGCTTAGCAAGATAAAATACCTTGCCCAAAATTATTTAATTTGTAGGTGGCAGAGCTGGAATTCCAAATTAGGCAATGTTACTACATCACCAGTATACTGAGCCATTATGCCATACCACTTTCTGAAATATAGGCCAGATGTAAAATATTCAGCTGCATAGTTGATTTTCTCTGCACAAATTGTGAAGTCAGTGCCAAGCAGAGTACTAGATGGATAGCTTTGAACCAAACAACCATGATCTCCACCCTCTTTGGAGGGTGCAGTGCCTGGCACACAAGAAGTGCCATGTGAGTGTTTGTTAAATAAAATGAATAAACAGAGAAAAGGTAGTATGACCCTGAGGAGAATAATAATTACAATTTTATAAAATAATGACAGAAAGAAAAAAGGAGAGCATTATTCATTCTGGATTGAGAGCTAAGTAGTTGAAAGAGTTGACTATGGCTTATTTTCATACTGCAGAACAAGCAGTTTATATGCCTTAGAAATCTTACTTCCTGAATGCATTAAAAAATGTATCTTTGACCCAGGCTTATTTGACAACTCAAATTTACATGATTTGAAGGGTGCCTCACCTCTTTGAAACCACGAAAAGTATCTGCTTCAAAGGCATGCATATCAATATTAATGTAAAGTCACATGAAGACATAAAATATCCCATTTTATTTCTTCATCCATATGTATCTCCTGATCAATGTTTTTTTCTCTTTTCCAACATTTATTTACTCTTCTTCCATTTAACAGTAATATATGTTATTTATCTCTTAAAACCTATGCTTACTATACTTTACTGTACCTCTCTTGATACCTGCACTTTACTGATATCTAAATGTTTATCACTGTAGCTCTTTGAAAGAGGCTAACCACAGTACTTTCTTAAATTTGAGTACCAAATGATCATTATAAGTGGGTCGCTAAAGAAATGAAAAGAAATATGGTGAGGTTTTTTATTCTTTTAGATAATGAACATATCACTAATTGTGAAGTGATATATTTATAAGTTTTTGAAGACTGGTTTAAATCTATAGATTTTTTATTTTTAATAATAGAACATAAAATATATAATACATAGTTTTGCTGAGTCAGTACTCCAGTCAAAGACACAGTTATTTCAGGCTAGAAACACATTTTCTATTAGAAAATGTTTCACAAGATATATGTGTGTGTGTGTGTGTGTGTGTGTGTACACACAATAATAGTAAAAATTAAAATTGCATTATTTTTCAACTCATTGAATTACTACTTTGAAACTAAGAAAAAGGATAAATCATAATATTTCCCTTCAAGTTTTAGGCCTATGTATGAATAACCTATCTCTTAATCATGAACTAAAACAATAGCTTCTTTTTGGGGGGGACAGAGGGTCTATACTTTCTCCCTGCTCATAATCAGAGCTGCTTCCTTCTACCACATGCACTATAACTAAGGCTCCTCATGCATGTTTATTTTTAGGGTTATATACGAAGGCTATGCCAATGTCATACCCTTTTTTCTTTATACATGGTTTTCTGAGAACATTTCCCCATTCCTATCCTGGGAATATGCTCTGAGAACCTTGAAAGTTAGGTGACATTTTATATTTATGGACTCAGGAATTATTCTAGGAATTTAAACAATTAGACTTTGGCTAACATGCCTTTTCCTTGGTGGTTTAAACATATTTTTAAGCTATCAGTACAAACACTAAAACTCTAAATAAATCATTATGTTATAAATATTATAATGTTGAATAGGTTATTTTTTACATTTATAGTAAATGTATTAAGTACTAGGCACTGTATAAAACATAAAAAAGTTCATAATTTATAACCACACATTGGTCATGGAATCTGTATATGAGAAAAAAACCTTCCCTACAAAAAGACTACACAGAAATATCCAGACTACTAACTCTTTTGAAATATCCCACTGCTTGATAAGGTGAAACTTCCTTACTCCAAAAAGCCTGTAGGGAGAAACAATGAACCTGGATATCAAGGTTGTGAGTTATTAGCATACTAAAATTTGGATGATCGTTTCATGAAATAGGTTGAATGTTCATAATAGAATTGATTTAGTATAAAAGTTGCCTGTGAGCTTCACTTTTGTCACTTTTCTCTTTAGTGCCACCTTGTGGGTTAGCCAATAACAAAAAAACATACAGGGTTTCGAGTTTGGGTTTTTTCTGGGTTCTTTTCTTCTGCTGCGTTAAAGTTCATCTTTGAAAGTTTTGCAGTAAAACTCAGATGTGAAGTGGCTTCTTTGTTTTCTCAGAGAAGCTAACAATTCACTAGAAGATATTTACCATAATTCGGCAATTGGCCATTACAGATACCAGAAGAGTTGGAAATATTGGAGCCTACACAAAAATTGATATTCATTTACAGGATAATCACCAAACTTATCTTGGATAACATAAGTGGCAAGCTGTGACTTGTGATATTTTCATAAGAAAAATGTTTTCTAAACTCCATATCAGCATTCCTACATCATTCCTAAGAAAAATGTTTTCTAAACTCCATATCATCATTCCTACAAGTGTCCCATGAGAATTGATTCTAGGTGATTTGAAACACTGCTTACTCCTGTTTCAGAAGAAGCTCCCATATCTGATTTAGACTTGGAGGCAGCTAACTTCTAGCATCAGCTTTAATTTGCACTGAGTTACCTTACTCAGTTTATTTTTTAATTATACTGCAGTTATAAGGGAATAAGAAAAAGTACAATACGTTGAAATGTCAGTTTTATTGCCAACACATAGGACATGTGTTCTATGTTTTCTAAGATTTTGCATATACTAGAAATGCTACAATAATCTTTTGAATAACCAAACAAAAAAGAAGTCATTTCTCCTCTTTGAAATACCTAAACCGTATTAAGATTTTTGTGGTATGATGAAAAAGTATATTTGAAATTACTTTTATGGAGTCATTTCAGAGCCAATGAAAATCATGTATTCAGACCACTCTGAAAGTGTAAATGTCCATATCTGAACTCTTTCTGCCCCATTAGAAGTTGAAGTTTACACTATATTATTAAAAATGTAATTTCCCTTAGATGTACAATAAAGCCTCAGATTTGACCTATAACCTGAATATCATAAGCTATCAATTATCTATGCTGGAAGCACACCAACAAAAAAAAAATTTAAGTAGTATTATAGGCTTGCTAAAATCTTATTATAGAACCAAAGTAGCCAAATACTATCAAAAAGACTGCAAGAGCCTGGGAATTAACTCCCTAGTCATTTTTAACTTGAATAAGTCTTATGCCTTGGTTCTAAAAGTAGTATATTGTGATTTCCAATTCAGGAAATCATTTTAATTGTTAAATTTTATGCCCTTTGATATTTGAATTTTTCTAGGACATTCTGACAAACAGTTTCCCATGGATTTGGTACAAGAGCACACTAAAAGGTGTCTTAGAATGGCAATGTTCACTGTATCATCTTCCATTTAGCCCATAAGGGACTATCATTGAACAAGTCCTTGTTCTTAGAATTTATCCTAAAAACCAAGAACAAAAAACTAAGGCAAGGGCTTTCTTACCTGGGGATCTTGAAAAGCTGTAACAGTTTTTCCATTCATGCTGCCACTTTAGCTTTAATAAACTACTATATGGTGCCATTCAGAAGATTCCTCAGACATGTGTATTGGTGGTGGTAGGGCTACACTATATTCAAATAAGCAAGACCTTTATTTGAGTACAGCTTAACTCTAGGAATGAATTTTAGCCTCTTCCCATTCTTATTATATTCATGTTCAACATATGGAGCTTTTTAAACAAGTTACAAAAAGCAGCAAAACACATTCCATATCTACTCTGTTACATATTCCAAATTAAGCAGAACCTGATTAATTGGTTTACGTTATATACCAACAGTTTTCCACTTTAATGTCAAAAGGCTTTTATGATCTGTGTTCAGTTCCTCTTAAAGTGAGATGGAACACAATATTTCCTTGACATTTCTGAGAATTTCAGTTTCAAAGGATCATTTAGTCCTTTAATCTTCCAATGTGGAAAAGTAATGAACATCGACTCATTTTTAGAAGCGCTAACATTCAACTAGGTAAACTTAGTAAGTGATAGCTATTAATGTTCTCTTTTGTCTTCTAGACAGAAAATCAAAGCTATTTAAAGGATGTATTTAAAATCAATGTATGTCCAAAAGTTAACATTAATGTTTACAAACACTTTCTGGGATCATTATGTCTTATTTGTGTGTGTGTGTGTGTGTGTGTGTGTGTGTGTGTCTTTATTCATCTCTATCTATAAAGATATAGAGATAGGTATATATAGTAGAGAAAAGTATATATGTTCCTATATGGTCTGATTAAGTGTTTTATTTGTCACTGTGCTAATCTGCAATGTTGTAAAGTGCACAAATACTTCTCTGTGCCTCTCCTTCCTTTTCAGTGTTTGCCACGATAGCCAAATTGAACTACTGGTGTGATAGTCATCCAAATATATAATTCTAAAACCAGGATTATAGGATCATTTCTTTATTTCTATGAGATTTACCTATAGTAATTATCTGTTTAATGTTCAGAGCTCTATAGCAGTTCTCTTTTAAATGTTCAGAGCAGAAGCTATGCCTTCTAGGATGTGCAAATAATCAAGTCCTAGCAACATTATGAAATATAATCCACATTATGAATTGAACAGAATGAGCCTGCAGATCTGATTGCCTAAAGCTCAAAATGTTAATGCTCGTGACACACCTCATACGTTTTAGCGAGTTGAAATTGCATTAAAACAAGAGGGTGAATTGTGATCTTGACCTTCGCCTCACGTCACTAGCCTTTAAGCTCCTGCTCACCTGAGAGGTGAGATCTGCTCTGCAGACAGAGGGCTGACCGCAGATCTCCACCTCCTATCTATTTCCACAATTCCAAAAAGGATCGGCCTGAGGAATTTTATCTCATGGTGTTCCATTGTGAACTGACTTAATTAAATTTTTCCCAAAGTGCAATATTCCCCAGTTCTTTCTCAGGAAAGCAAATTGAGGAGACACAGAAACAGGTCTAAATGAAGTGCATTTTTTTAATTAATTCAAACAATAACGCCATGAAAAGGCACTTTGAATTTTTCAATTCCCAGGCAATTGGTTCTAAAAAGAAAACCATTCTAAATTATCCACATGCTCTCATTTATTAGTCTAGAGCTCATGCCCAAGGAATTATTTGCAAAGGTAATATATAGAACATCATGGTGATTTACTTACTTTTCTAATACCTTTCACCCAAAAACTCTGTAGAACTGAAAGTATGCCAGCAAAGAGACATGTCTATAAGAAAAGACTCAGTATTAACAAGAAATATCAAAAAATAACAGAGCTGAGTCCCATTTTTAAAAATCAAATTTTGTGGGCGGTAAATGCCATAGACATCACTAGTTATTTATTGATAACCACTTAAGAGTAATCTGTAATTTCCTCCTAATCCTCGAAATTAGACAGTTTTCTGCCTTCAGGAGAAGTATCTTATGAAATTACAACCTGATTTTATAAAGCCCAGACAACTTTAAACAAAACTGAATACATTTCATTTGCCCAATCGCCATTCACAAATGTTAAGATAAAGAACAGTCAACAAAATAACAAGTTAACCGTGCTTTAACTGAAAGATAATTTTTGGTACACTTTGGAATCCAGTCCAATACCACTGAGATCCAGAAAAATACAAACAGGAGAGGCACTGGTTGGTTTGTTTTGGTTTTGTTTTTTTCTCAGCAAGCCATTACCTACTTTCTTGGTACTTATTTGACAACTCAAGAAGGGAGAAAAATATCCTAGGTAGGTCTAGAATTCTTATCTAAATACTTTTTAAATTGTGCCTTTCAAATACATGAGATATTATGTGAAATGGGTTTTTAAAGAAGTATTTAGAAATGACTTTCCAACTCTTATTAACCTTATGGAAAGCAGTTTAGCAACAGCTGTCAAAACCCACAAATCTAAAATCTACAGCAAGACTTCTGAGATATAACTGTTGGCATGACTTTCTTTCTAGTAGAAAAAAAAGTGTCTTCAGGGAAAGAAACGCATACATTCATTTATGTATTAATAAAGCCAGCAGAGTCTTTGGGGTATACTGAAAACTTGGTAAGTATATGTTGAATGAATGGATACTCCATTGTCATCAGCTTCTTGGCCCCTTCTTTCTCTGGCTTAAGGCTTCTCTTTCCTCCTCCCTCTCTTTGGAGCACTATTGGGCCTCCATGCCTGGTGTAGGTGCCCTTCAGCTTGGCCTCTTATAAGTTGCCCGGTGAGTCACCCCCTTGGGGTTGTCCCATAACCAAGCCCCTGCTCTTTGCAAGCTCTGGCATAGAAACGTGGTATCAGGCTATTTATTGAAAGCATTTTTTAACTACATTATTGAGGGAATGAACTAGCAAACAAAACCGATATCATTTTCTCTGAATAAGTCAGTAGTAAGTACAGTTTGCCCCCTCAGCTTCAAGTGTGGAAACCAAAGCGATGTGTTCTCCTTCAAGGAGAATTTGAGACAATATAGGCCACACAATGGAGTCATACTTTACACAGGAGCTAGATTCTGAAATTCTCATATAAAGTAAGAAGTCCCTATGGTCACATTTGCCCTTGAAAATCCCCTAAAACTGAGGTCAAAAGGCAGTGAACCAAAGGTCTGTGTATTCATTCTTAGACAGCAATATGTACATGTAGATGTAAGTGTAAAATGTGTACAGTAATACAATATTTTCATGAATACCAAGACTCCACTGTTTTAATAACAACACTGCTACCAAGTCACCCTATGTTTCTGTGATACCAAGATAATCAGCCAATGTAAAAAGTCCAGTTAAAAATAATGGTAATGCCTACCTCCCTTTGCAACAGGTAGGAGTCAGGACTCACACAGGGTGAGCTTCTGAGCAGATCAGAAGCCCAGCAGGGTTGGATGCTTAGCTACATACACAAAGAGTTGGGTTTTTTAGTGCTAGAGAAAGAAGATTACAAATATGGAAAGGGGAAAAAATACAGACGACCCCTGTAGGGTTGGATCATTGGATTAGAATTGGAAGAATAGATAGAAACATATGGCTTTATAGATATATAGAGACATAAAGATATTTAAAAGTGTGTGTGTATGTGTGAAGTCATTAAGAGGACCTGGGAGCATAACACCTAAGTAGCAAAGAGCAAAGTCTAAGTCTTGGTTTCTAAATACATTTTTCCAGGGCTCACTATAGATTCTAAGGGAGGATCAGGGAAAGAATAAGATAAACTTTGAACATATTAATCTTCAAGACAATAAGGAAGTTCTCAAGAGAATGACGGGAACATAACCAAATAGCACAGGAGCCACGTTGAAGAAACTCCCACTGACTAAATCTGGAACAATTTGAGCATTAAAGTAAAAAATAACAGTAATGAATTATAACCCACTGAATAAAATATGAATCTATGAATCCACACTGATTTAACAATAGATAAGCACGAAGAAACCTTTTTTAGATTGGAATTCCAACTAATGAATACAGAGGAATTCAGGAAAGACACATCAATGAATGCTAAAATTACTGAATGAAAGTAAGATGAGGAACAGACTCTTACACAGTTCCCACATCTCTCTCTACAAAATGTCTTTTAACTACAAAAGAAAATAAAAATTAATTCTACAGTGGAGAAACCTAACAGATACCATCTGAATCAAGTGTTCAAAGTTAACACTACCAGTAACGGGACGAATCAATATCACGTGCCACCTGATAGGATACAATCAGAAAAATACATCACTTCTTCAGTATTTCCAATTTTTTCCCCATGCTTTTCGGATTTTGTCTACTCTCTGAGCGTCCCAAAGGCACCAGTTTTCTTATTCACATTTTTCCTTTCACATATCCCATGCACCCATTTAAGACAGCAAAAGATATTTTGAGAATACCTTTTCCAACTACTTTTATCTTTTTCTTTTCTTCGTCCCATCCTTCCTTCATTTATTAATTTTGGGAGCAGCATTCATCCTACCAGAACTCATCCTAAACATAAAATCCCTTGTCTCACCCCCTTGACACAAAGTAGCAGCTGATTAGGCAGGAGAAAAGCCACTACACATCTACTATTCTTCAGGCCTCTTCACCCAGCCAATAGTCTCTCACACCTGTTCTTCTTTATCACTATTTTCCTCCTTTCTTCTCCAGACCTGGAATGTAAAATTAATTGTCCTTTAAATTAATTAACAAAAGTAGGCCTCTAGCAACTGTCCCTGCCCTATAATCTCAAACCCCTCACTTGAGATATATATATACATAAGGGAAATCGGGACTATGTGCATATTCTTTCTTAACTTTTTTTTTGGCCATCTAACCCACCTTCCCCTGCATTAAGTCTGGGCTATGAAACAGTCTGCCACTCTAAACGGCATTTGTCAGAAATACAAGAAATGGTTAAAAGGGAAGAAACCTCACCGGCTCTGTGCTGACAGCTCAGAGCCTGGAGCCTGCTTCCGATTTTATGTCTCTCTCTGTCTCTGCCCCTCCCCCACCCATGTTCTGTCTCTCAAAAATAAACATTTAAAATTTTTTTTAATAAAAGAAGAAACCTCAGAAGATCAAAATTCAAGTATCCTTGACTGCAATTAAAATAGCCACCATTCTGTCATTATGACATGAGAGGTAGGAAAAGCACTACAACAGAGATAGTCTAAGATGTCAAGCGACGTGCATATAACACCAGATGCATCTGAGAAACAATCGCCTCAAGTTCTGTTTGGAGAGATAGTTTACTTCTCTTGCCAGAATGTACCTCACAGAAACTTAGGAAATAGACTGCTAAATAGCCTAGTGCTTTCCTCCTTATAGTCACTCTCATTTGATGATGATGATGATGATGATGATGATAATGATGATAAAAACAAGGCAACCAAGCAACTAGGCAGCACTATTTGTGGCATCACAAAGACCATTGCTAATATCTTTATTCCCTTTGAGATCTTTTTAGTCAGGAAGTATTGCAATTTAAACTGTGTACCACATTTACTGCTTATTTCATGTGATGCAGTGTTTGCACACTGCTATTGTGAGTGCAGTTGCTTGATTTTATCCAATAGCCCCTCTCATTAAGCTGCATCTCTGCGCTGAAGAGAATCTGGGTCTATGTTCTTCCCCACATCTCTCAAAGTACTATGTCTTTCCTTAGATATTATGGGTACCACAGGATGGAGTTGGATGTGTTCCACAACTTTCATCAATCTCTTTTCAGTATGACCACTAAAGCAAGGGTTAGATTGTAAGGTTTCTTTTCTGAAACTTGTCCCAGGATTACCATCCCTCTAATTTGTTTACTTCTTTATTAATTCATTTATTCAGCTAATATTTATTAAGAAACTAGTGTGTATCAGGCATTGTTCTTGGCATAGTGAACAAAATAGATTAAAATTCTTGATGTCACGGAGCCTACATTCTAATACTGCAGACAGACAATGAAAAAAAAATGTTAAGTAAAATAAATGGGAATAAGATAAGGGATATAGAGTGATAGGTCCAGGAAGAAGGGTTACAATATTAAACATGGCAGGGAAATCCTCACATTTAAACAAAGACTTAGAGGAAGTGAGATATGCACATCACTGAGGGAATGGGAATAGCAAGAGCAAAGGCCCTGAGACAGGAATGTGCCTGCTGTGTTTGAGACATGGCTAGGAGACCTGTGTGGCTGGGTTAGAGTAAGTTAGAGAGACAGAAAAAGGAGGTAGAATCAGAAGGATAATGGGGAGCCAATATTGTATAAGATTTTGTAGGCTTTTCTGAGGACTTTGCCTTTATTCTGAGAGTGATGAAAATCCTTGGAAAATATCGAGTTGAGGAATGACATGATCTGTTGTGAGCTCTAGAGAAACCCTGGTGATGGATTTGATGAGAATTCACAGAGATTAACAAGGAGAAAGGACAGTTGTGAGGCAATTGAAACTGTCCATGCAAGGATGGCTCTGGCTTAGACTAGGGTGGTGGCAGTAGAAGTGGTGAGAAGTTATTTGGTTGTACTTGGGTATGAGTGAGAAACCTTAAGGTTGATTCCAGGTTTTGAGCTGAGCAACTAGAAGCTATAATTGACACTTATTGAGAGCAAAGGCTTAGAGAGAGTCAGATGTGAACGGAAGGTTAAGATTTTTGTGTTTATATTGCTGATAGTCAAGAATATGTGGTCAGGGGTGCATGGGTGGCTCAACTGGTTAAGATACAACTCTTGATTTCTTCTCAGATCATGATCTCACAGTCCATAAGATCAAGCCCTTCTTTGGGCTCTGTGCTGAAAGTGTGGAGCCTGCTTAGAATGTTCTCTCTCTCTCTCTACCCCTCCTCTGCTCATGCTTGCTCTCTCTCTCTCTCTCTCAAAATAAGTATAAGTAAACTTTAAAAAGAAAAAAGAAATATGTGGTCAAAGAATTAATCATTATATTTGGCAATGTGGAGGCCCTTAGTTACCCTCACATGAACAGGCTCAGTTGATACTTGGAGGCAAAATCCTCATTGGAGAGAGTTCAAGAATGAGTGGGAAGAGAGCAGTGGTAACTGAAGAATACAGGCAAATGTTTGTAGTGCTTTTTTTCTGTAAGGGGTGGTAGAGAAATGGGTATTATCCAAAAGGGGATGTAGGATTAAGAGATGGTTTGGTTTGGGGGTGAGGGGATGAGAGTTAACTATAACATGCTTACATGCTGATGGGAATGATCCAGGCAAGGAGAAAATCTTGATATATGAGAGAATGGGGAGACTTGCTGGAATTATCTCCTCGAATGGATGTGAGAGGATGGGTTCTAGAAGTAAAGGAGTGGGGCTTGGTTTAAGGACAAACAATTCATTTGTAGGAACCAGGAAGAAGACAGTTAAGGGGGAAAATGTGGTAATGGCTGCTTATGAACATTTTCTCCCAATTGTTCTTATTTTCTCAGTGAAAATAGGAAACAAGTCATCAACTGAGTGGGTAAACAGGTGTTGAAGGTTTGAGGAAAAGGGTAAAATATAATCTATAGTAATCTAAAAGGATAAATAACTAGAAAATGGAAACATTGGCTTTTAAAATTATTGGACCTAATTACTCACATGATATTAGTACACACAAATTTAAAGTTTTTATGGGGCCACTCTATGCAATGTGGGTGCAGGTCCAGATTAGAGAGTTGGATTTAATAGGGTGAAGGATCAGACACCTGCAACAGAGGGAGAGTGGGGAATAGGAGATTAAGGGTATCAAAAGGGAGCAATTGTAAATAAATTACCATGAAATAAAGACTGAATAAGCAGGAAAATAAGGATATGAGCGTTAAAGATAGTGAAAATGAGGTTTATTTCATAGATTATATGTGCCTGCTAAGTTGAAGGATAGTTGTTTAATATTACTTATTGAAATGAAAGTATTACCTTGTTGAGGCACAGTGAATTCCAGAAAATAGTGGCTCTTATATCTCAGTAGGTAATTCATTCCTCTTTGCTTCAGAACTCAAATACACATATATCCTTTTTTATATTGTCACTTATTAAGAATTTACATTTAATTCCACTGACCCCCTCAACTATAATGTATGATATGAAATTCCTGTCCTATCATGAATCCATTCTTTGAACTTTATTTTCTTCCAATCCTCTTCCTAATTTTTCCTAGCCATGACTGACACCAGTCTTTCCACCAAGACTTCATTTTCATAGCAAACTTCATCACCATAAACCCTCAATTTACAGAATGAGGTGGAAGACTTGGCATGATTGTATCAATTAATACAGAAAAAAACATTTGACAAAACTCAATACTAATTCATAATCTAAAAACTCTAAGCAAGTTAGGAATAGACAATAACTACCTCGACTTGATAAAGAACATCTAAAACAAACACATAGAAATCATTCTTAATGGTAAAGATAAATACTTTTCCCTAAGATAGGGAATAAAGCAAGGATTCAGTTCTTACCACTCCTATTCAACATAGTGCTAGAAGCTCTAGCCAATGTAATAAGTCAAGAAAAGGAGAGAAAAGGCATCTATATTGAAAAGGAGTAAATAAAACTATCCCTGTTTGCGGATGACACAATTGTCTATTTTAAAAATCTCAGGGCACCTGGGTGGCTCAGCTGATAAAGCGTTCAACTTCAGATCCCATGATTTGTGGGTTTGAGCCCCACTTGGGGCTCTGTACTGACAACTCGTAGTCTGGAGCGTGCTTTGGATTCTGTGTCTCCCTCTCTGTCTGCCCATCCCCCGCTCACACTCTGTTTCTATTTCAAAAATAAATAAACATTAAAAAAAACTTTTTAATAACAAATTAAAATCTCAAAAATTCCACAAAAATAAAACTCCTAGAACCTAAAAAATTTTAGGGGCAACAGGGTGACTCAGTCGGTTAAGCATCCAACTTCAGCTCAGGTCATGATCTCATGGTTCATGGGTTCAAGCCCTGAGTTGGGTTCTGAGCTGATGGCGTGGAGCCTGGAGCCTGCTTCTGATTCTGTGTCCTGCTCTCTCTCTGCCCCTTCCCCACTTGTTCTCTCTCTCTCTGTCAAAAATAAATAAACATTAAAAAGAATTTTTTTAATTTTAGCAAGGTCACAGGATAAAAGATCTACATACAAAAATCAATGTCATTTCTATATAGTAACAATTAACAAATGAAAACTTAAAACATATTTATAATCACTCCAAAGAAAATGAAATATTTACATATAAATTTTATAATATATATATATATACATATATATATACACTGTCTATATGCAGAAAAGAAGACACATAACCTAAATAGAGAGAGACATACCATGTTCATAGATTGGAAGACTCAACATAGTATAGATGTCAGTTCTCTCCAAATCTATCTGTAGGCTTAATGAAATTCTATTAAGGAAATGTGCATTAAACCACAATTGGCTATCATTACATTCCTATCAGAATTGCTAAAATTAAAAAAATAGTGACAACACCAAATGCTTGCAAGAGTGTAGAGAAATTGGATCACTCATAACATAGCTAATGGGAATGTACACTTGTGCTATACTGGAAAACACTTTGGCAGTTAAAAAAAATTAAACATATGGTTACTATACACAGTAATTAGACTCTTCAGCATTTATCTCAGAGAAACGGAAATTTACATTTGCACAAAAACCTGTATATGAGCATTCATAACAGTGTTATTCATAGTAGCCACAAATTGGAAATAATCCAAATGTCTTACAGTGATTGAATAAGCACACAAACTGGTCATCCATACTATGGACAAGAACTCAGCAATAAAAAGAATAAATTATTGATACATGCAATAGCTAGGATGAATCTCTAGGGAATTATGCTGAGTGAAAATAAATTATTCCCAAGAGGTTGTATACTATATGATCTCATTTCTATAACATTCATTAAATGATAAAATTATACAAATGAAGAACTTAGAGATTTCTGGGAGTTATATACAACAGTAACGGTGAGTGGGAGGGAAGTGTGTGTAGCTATATAAGGGATCTTTGTGGTGATGCAGCTGTTTTATATCCTGATTTGTGGTGGTCATATAAATCTACACACGTAACAAAATTGCATAGAATTAAGTACACACACATACTACACACACACTCCAAATGAGCATGTTTAAAACTGGTGAAATCTCAATAAGGTCAATGGATTGTTCAATGTCAGTTTTCCAGTTCTGTCATTGTACTATTGTTATCCAAGATGTTAACATTGGGAGAAACTGGGTGATGAATATACAAGGTCTTTATGAATTGTTTTTGTATGACTGCATGTGAATCTCAATTATCTCAAACTACAAAGTTAAGTAAATAAATTATAGTAAGAGAAAGGGAGAGAGAAAAAGAGAAAAGCCTTTTCCTATGAAGAACAGGTAATTCAAACAACCTTATCCTTTTGAAAAAGAAAGAAATCAAAATCAATTTTATATCTATAACTTATATTAAAAGTTACACACCATTTGGAGCAAATGTGAAAAATAAAAACAAGAGCATACATTGTTAGTTTTAACATTAATCTTTTAGACTATCTCTGACCTTTTCTCTGTCCAAAAGAAAAACAATAATCTTCAGATCTACTCTGAAGATTCTGATACCTGTCTTTCTTAGTCAGAGAAGCTTCTGATATCTTTCAAAACAGTTTAGTGTCAGATATTCTTTGAGTGTCCTGAGTCTGTAACTTATTAGAAAAAAAAAATTAAGTTGTTTTCTGACCACAACCCAATGAATTCTCATTTTATCCAGTTCCTGATTACTCTCTGATCTTTAGTAATAGAGAAACACCTTTCAGCACCTCACAATCTATAAAAACAAAGTTTGGATGAGAGGAGGCATCCTCAATGCTGGATTGTCAGATTCCCAGTGTGATCTTACTACGATATTCAACTTCTTTTTTCGTAGAGTTTAGCCAGGACTGACATTTCTACATACTAAACTGTCAGCATCTAATGATCTCTCTCATCTCTGAACTTCTCTAACCTTACTACCTATAATAACATGTTTGTTTCAACTAAAGGATATTTATATACAATTTTTTAAAAAGCTCTCATTTTAAGTAAAAGTTGATGCATGTTGAAAAATTAATTCACCTCTGTATAACCATACTGATTAAATTATGGAACACTTCCAACACCCCCAAGAAGTTCCCTTAGCCTTTTCTCCACCTCTCAGCCCTAGGCAACCATTATTTCGTGTTCTGTCGCTATGGATTAGTTCTGCCTATTCCAGAATTTTACTTAAATGGAAGCAAAAAGTGTATATTCTTTTGTCTCTGGCTTATTTAGCTCAACATGTTTCTGATATTTATCTATGCGATTGTATATATTAGCATTTGTTCATTTTCATTTTATTGTTATATATATATTGCATATATATACATATATATATCCATTCATTTGTTGATAGCCATTTGGATTGCTTTTAGTGTCAAATTATTACAAATACAGCTGACATGAATAGTCATATACATGTCTTTGTATGGGGACATATGCTTTTTCTTTTCTTGGGTAAATACTTATGAGTAGAATGGCTCCTAGAATCAAATGGCAGGTATATCTTTAACCTTATAAGGAACTGACTGACAATTTCACATTCCTACCAATAACATATGAGAATTACAGTTGTTCTATATTCTTGCTTAAACTTGCTTGGCCTTTTGAATTTTAGCTCTTTCAGTAGGCATGTAATGAAATATGTTGTTCTAAGTCGCATTTTCCTCATGTTGAAAATATTTCTATGTGCTTATTAACCTTCACATATCTTCTTTCACGAATTACCTGCTTGAATCTTTTGTTCATTTTTTAATTGAAGTGTTTGTCTTATTGAGTTTATGTATTCTGGATAAAATCCTTTGTCAGGTACACAAATTGTGAATATCACCTCCCAATGCACGGCTTAGTATTTCATGTTTTCTTAAGAATATCTTTTGAAGATCAGAAGTTTCAGTTTTAATAACATACAATTTATCATTTTCAAAATTTTATGATTTTTTTTAGTGTCTTGTCTATGAAATTTTTGCCTGCCCAAGGCCATGGAGATATTTTCCTATGTTTTTGTCTAGAGGTTTTATAGTTTTATTGTTTATATTTAGCTCAATAGTACATTCTAATTCTCTTTTGATTTAAAAATCACAATAAAGCCAGAACTAGACTCCCTCTGTCTTCATTAATATTAAACTTATTTAAATTGAATATACTAGTGATTCAGTGTTTTATTTTAAAACCCAAGAATTACTATCACTGTAATAAATCAGAATAATAATATCTATTAATGAGGGCTCCAAATATATAAACTGCTTAGTTTCTCAGCAAAAATATCACACTTCACAAGTACCAAGGTAAAAGCATTAACCATAAAAATTTCCACATTAATCATGTTCTTCTCAAGTACTCTGTTCCTGCTTCTCCCTTTACTCTTGGAAAGATCTCAGTAGATCTTACAAGTACATGTGACCAAAGGAGAGCTTGGTAACATTTCCACCTCCTCTCCTACTCGAGAGTTGAGAAACTACTACACAACCAATGTATTGTAAGCCAGCTTTTGCTCTCTATCTTCTTCTTCCCTCATGCCCCAATATATTTCTAATGATCTATGTTGTGAAGTGGATTGGCCTCAGGAGATGTCAGAGGGAGTTTCATAGTGACTTAGGAAAAGCTCTTTGTAATATTAATTCATTTTTAATGTAAGTAATGTGAAAACACATATGAACAAGCATTTTACTGTTTGATTTAAATATCCAATTCCACTAGTTTTATATATACACATGTACAAATATGCATAGAGAGAGAGATAACCAGTGGTCTGTACTCAATAAAAATGAGGTTCCAGACACCATTCCACTGTCTGCAATCTGAAGAAGTGATTCTTGAAATTGCTCTGGCCCATTCTCCACACAAAATAACTGGTCTACACAATATGGCCTAATAGTGTGTTATGTAATTTTGTCTCTTAAATATTTTTGTACTTAGATTCTGAGTGTCTACAATGAGAAAGACACCATGCTATGTTCTACAGCAGTGATCTTAAACTATGGCTGCATGTTAAAATAACCTAGAAAATTTTGACAAAATACCAATGGCCAGGCTTACCCAAACTAATTGAATCAGAATCTCTAGGGCTGAGATTCAAGGTATCCAAATGATTCTCATGTTCAGACAGATGGAGAGCTACTGTTCTAGATTAAACTTTTCAAATTGAGGTCTCTGAGACCCTTTCAGAGGGTCTACAAAATCAAATGTCAAAACTTTCCCCCAAATTCCTATATAATTACCGAAGAGAACTTTCATCATGCAATATATACATTTTGGTAAAATTGGGTTGAATTGAGTTAATCATGATTTTGATCCTCATCCAACTTAATTCAGTGCTTTTAACAGGATATTCTTTGTCATAGAATAAAAGAACTGACAATAAAACAACAAATGTTCCAGTACTTTCCATTTTACTCAGAGGTTTGGAATAAGAAAACAAATCATTATTTTCAAGTTCACTCTTCTCTGCTTATAGAAGCAATTTGGTGGAAAAGTTTCAAAAGCAGTACCTTAATATAAAGAAGAAAATAACTTTTCTAACACTTAATAACAAAGTGTTAGAAACTAACCAAAAGCAGGAGGAATGGAATGGAAGGTAAGGTGATTATTCCTTTGGCCCTTCAGGGAGTGTCCTGGGTTTATGTTCTTGCCAGAAGCAATATCTAGCTATTTATGTTAAGCAAGTCAGGTGCTTGAGGTGAAAGCAAGCAGGCTTGAGGAATACTGCTCTATAAACTTTCTCAAAAAAGATGAAGACAAAAATAGAAAAGGGGAAATGATCCAAAAAAGAAAACTGGAAAATATGTTTTTTAGGAGTCATAGGGGAATCAAAAGCCATATCCAAATAAAACTGAGCAGATAAATATGGCCTAAGGGAAAAAGAACAGCAAGTTAGTATTACTGAAACTCAAATTAAGTGTATGCCACTTCTCAAAAAGTAATGCATCACAAGTCAGAGTCAGATAAATTTAAATATTCACAAGAAATCATTCTTCTCTATTAACTGGCAAAACATTATTAAAGTTTATTATATGCATTTTGGGGAAGGTATAAAGAAACACATAGTTCTTCCATTGTTATATGAATATAAAAATGACACAGTTTTCGGAGAATAATCTCCATTAAAAGCTAAAATTACTTTGACCAAATAATTTCACTTACAAGAATCTATTCTTGGTAATCAAACATGAGCACAGAGATACAATCACAAGAATGCTCTTTGCAACACTGTGACTCAGACTAAGAGCCAAAAACCTCTTACATAAGGCCATCCAAATAGACAGGGTTAAACATAGCATGATACTTTGTATTTTGTTGTAGTTAAGAGCAATGAGGTGGAACAACAAAATATATACTGTGCCCCCAATTGTATAAAAATACCTCAACTAAATCTGTGTGTGTGTGTGTGTTTGTGTGTGTGTATGGGTTTAATTAAATATATAGAAAAATACTTAAATAATTTCCTACATTGGAGCATGTAACATGGGAAAAGGTGTTGAATATGTAAATCCATAAATAGATATAAGGGTATATAGATCTATGCCTAGATATATGAATATACCCAAATTAGTAATGGTGAAATTTTTTTTAAGTTTATTTATTTATTTGGGGGGAAGGGAGGGGTAGAGAGAGCAGAGAGAGAATCCCAAGCAAGCTCCATGCTGTCAGCACAGAACCCGACGCAGGGCTCACACTCATGAAACTGTGAGGTCATGGTCAGAGGCTAAATCAAGAATTGGATGCTTAACCAACTGACCCACCCAGGTGCCCCAGTAAAAGGTAGACTTTTTTAAGAGAAAGCAAACTTGCTGCTTTTTGTAAGAGCCAGAGAAAGGAAAATTCCCACAGAAGATACTTGAGAAATTTCCAGAAAGTCTATAAAATCTTGGAGTGAAAACAAGGAGTTGTAGCACTTAGGACTGTGGGATAGTGGAGTGCTTTCATTGTGTTTTCTCTCTGATGATTGGAGTGTGGGAGTAAAAAGTAGTATGTAGGAAGTGAAAATCTGGAAATGGATACAGACATAGATCTAAAATCAAAGAATATGATTAAGATTTCTAAATATAGTGAGTTAGGAATGTATTCACATCATACAATTGGTGAGATATTGACCCACACACTATCTGATTTTTTCTAGAATGATTTATATTGAATAGGATGAGTTGGGGGGAAAATCCAGATAAAATTTGACAATTTTTTTCATGTTTAATGTGAGTCAAATGAATCTAAATACCATAGTAATTCAAAGAATACATGAACAAGCTCTCCTTTGTCAGTCTTATATCATTCCTTTTTCTCTCCGCATGTATACTTTCATTCCCCAGTCCCCAAGGAGTTTGATATTAATGCATATATTTTTAGGCTTGAAAGTCTTTTATTTATCAGCTTGTCATATTCTCTTCAATAAAATATGTATATAAATTAAATTTTTAATTTTCAAAAATTTCATGGGACCATTAAGTATGACAACCTCTCTTCTGGACTGAATTATCATTAAAATAGCTTTTAGTACATAATCAATCAAAATTTAAATATATTTAAAACCATTAGAATTAGTAAATATGAAAGTAAAATTTTATTGAGAACTCATCCTTTAGTGAAATTAAAGTGCTCTTTATTTTTCAATAGCTCATGTATCCATGCATGGATCATTACTACTTTTATCGAAAATGAGGCATTAGTAGAAATTAACAGCCAAAAGAAAAGACATATTAGACCATCATTAGGAGATGGACTTATAAATAGTGTTGTTAAATGCATCGTTTACAATAGTATCCACAATGCATTTCTATTAAATTGCCCAATTGGATTACCATATACCCCTTCGGAAAAGTTCATTTACCTTCAGGGTTTGTGTGCCCCAGTTTGAAAATCACTGTTACAGAGTATATCAGGATGGCATAAAATGATGGCAAAGGTTCAACAGGTCACATGAGAAAGAGTCTAAGAAAAGAATCAATAATATCATAGTCACATATTTATTTACCAATGTGAAAACAATAGGTAATAAGTAAATCTAATAACATGGATGATAAATAGACCCTCATCCTGAACACTACAGCCTCATCCTGAACACTCATCACACTAAATGATGTGAGATGATGGAAAACTATAATGTATTCCAAATAAACAGAAATATTTGAAGGAAGGCAGGGTAGGACTGTATGCCATATGTCTCTTATATACCTAACTGGGGTGTATATATATATACCTAACTGGTAGCATATATGTGTGTGTGTGTGTGTGTGTGTGTGTGTGTGTGTGT
>NW_024082550.1:0-61337 GCF_003009895.1 Hyaena hyaena
CTCTCTTTCTCAAAATAAACATTAAAAAAAATACATAAAATATCATAAACTATACTTCATCAAATTTCAGAATTCTGTTCTTTGAAAGACATTATTAGGGGCGCCTGGGTGGCTTAGTCAGTTAAGCATCCGACTTTCGCTTAGGTCATGATCTGGCGGTTCGTGGGTTCGAGTCCTGCGTCGGGCTCTGTGCTGACTGCCAGCTCAGAGCCTGGAGACTATTTCAGAGTCTGTGTCTCCCTCTCTCTCTGACCCTCCCCTGCTCAAGCTGCCTCTCTCTCTCTCTCTCTCTCTCTCCTAGAAATAAATTAAAAAAATATATTAAAAAAAAAAGAATGAGTTCACTTGTCACTGAGAAGTGACATCAGTAAAGTGCAGGGGTGGATCCAGGTTTGGTGGAGCTTGAAGTTTGTACAATTTTGGAATTCTTTTTAAGAAACATACTATAAATCAAGCAGGAAAATAAACATTTCTGTAGAAGGAGAAAATAAAGCACAATAAATTACAAATAGTATTTTATTTATTTTTTTAGTTTTTTATTTAAATTCCAGTTTGTTAACATACAGTATAATATTAATTTCAGGTGTAAAATTTAGTGATTCATCACTTCCGTCCATCACCCAGTCTCATCACAACAAGTACACTCTTTAATTCCCATCACCTATTTAACCCATCTCCCCATCCACTTCCCCTCCAGCAACCTTCAGTTTGTCTCTATTTTTAAGAGTTTGTTTCTTGGTTTGCTTCTTTGCCCCCCAATGTTCACCTGTTTTGTTTCTTAAATTCCACATATGAGTAAATCATATGGTATCTGTCTGTCTCAGGTTGACTTATTTGGTTTAGCATCATACTCTGTAGCTCCATCCATGTCATTGTAAATGGCAAGATTTCATTCTTTTAGATAGCTGAGTAATATTCCATTGCATATATACACCAAATCTTATCCATTCATCAGTCAATGAACTCTTTTCATAATTAATAGAACTGACAAACCCCTAGCTAGACTTATCAAAGAGAAAAGAAAAAGGATCCAACTAAATAAAAATCACAAATGAGAGAGGAGAAATAACAACCAGTACCACAGAAATACAATTACAGTAAAACCTTGGATTGTAACTTGTTCTGTGAGTGTTTTACAAGATGAGCAAACATTTCTAATAAATTTTAACTTGATAAATGAGCTATGTCTTGCAATACAAGTAGTACATGATGCCAAACATGACATGATCACAACTGAGCCAATGGTTCTTGAAATTTGCTTTGATACACAAGTGCTTTGAATTATAAGCATGTTTCCAGAATGAATTATGCTTGCAAACCAACGTTTTACTGTATAAGAGAATATTATGAAAAATTATATGACAACAAATTGGATAATTTGGAAGAAATGGATAAATTCCTAGAAACAGATAAACTACCAAAACTGAAACAGGAAGAAATAGAAAATTTGAATAGACCCATAAGCAGCAAAGAAATTCAATCAGTAATCAAAAATCTCCCAACAAACAAAAGTCCAAGGCCAGATGGCTTCCCAGGGGAATTCTACTAGATTCAAAGAAAAATTAATACCTCTTCCTCTCAAACTATTCCAAAAATACAAATGGAAGAAAAACTTCCAAACTTCTTCTCTGAGGCTGGCTTTACCCTGATTCCAAAACCAGACCAAGACTCCACTAAAAAACAGAACTACAGGCCAATATCCCTAATGAACATAGATGCAAAAATTCCAAACAAAATACTACCAAATCAAATCCAACAGTACATTAAAAAAATCATTCACTATGATCAAAAGGGATTTATTCCTAGGCTGTAGGGGTAGTTCGATATTTGCAAATCAATCAACGTGATACACCACATTAATAAAAGAAATGATAAGAACCATATAATCCTCTCAATAGATGCAGAGAAAGCATTTGACAAAGCACAGCATCCATTAATGATAAAAACTCTCAAAAAGTAGGGATAGAGGGAACGTACCTTAACATCATAAAGGCCATATACAAAAAATCCACAGCCAATATCATCCTCAATGGGGAAAAACTGACTTTTCCTCTAAGGTCAGGAACAAGACAAGGATTTTTACTCTCACCTCTATTATTTAACATAGTATTGGAAGTCTTAGCCTCAGCAATCAGACAACTAAAAGAATTAAAAGGCAATCAAATTGGCAAGGAAGAAATCAAACTTTCACTATTTGTGGACAACATGATACTCTATATAGAAAACTAAAAAGTCTCCACCAAAAAGTGGAGCTAAAATTGACACACAAATTCAGTTAAGTCACTGGATACAAAATCAGTGTATAGAAATCTGTTGCATTTCTATACACCAATAATGAAACAGCAGAAAGAGAAATCAAGGAATCAATTCCACTTACAACTGCACCAAAACTAATAAGATACCTAGGAATAAACGAAGGTGAAAGACCTGTCTTCTGAAAACTATAACACACTGATGAAAGAAACTGGAGATGCCATGAGATAATGGAAAAATATTGCATGTTTATGGATTGGAAGAACAAATATTGTTTGTATAAATATTGTTTACACTACCCAAAGCAATCTACATGTTTAATGCAATCCTTATCAAAATACCACCAGCATTTTTCACAGAGCTAGAACACACACTCCTAAAATTTGTATGGAACCACAAAAGACCCCAAAAAGCCAAAGCAATATTGAAAAAGAAAAGCAAAGCTGGAGGGATTACAATTCTAGACTTCAAGTTATATTAGTTTATTTTATAAAGTTTGTTTATTCATTTTGAGAGAGAGAGAGAGAGAGAGAGAAAGAATGTGTGTGTGCATGTGAGTGAGGTAGGGGCAGAGAGAAAGGGAAAGAGAGAATCCCAAGCAGGATCCAAGCCTTCAGCACAGAGTACGATGAGGGGCTTGATCTTATGAACCATGAAAAATCATCGCTTGAGCCAAAATCAAGAGTCAAACACTTGGGGCACCTGGGTGGCTTAGTCAGTTGAGTGTCTGACTTTGCCTCAGGTCATGATCTCACCATTCTTGAGTTCAGGTACCACATTGGGCTCACTGATGTCACCCTGTCAGCACAGAGTCCACTTCTGATGCTCTGTCCCCCTTTCTCTGCCCTTCCCCCTATTACAGTCCCCCCAAAATAAATAAATATTAAACAAACCACAAAAAAGTGTCAGACACTTAACTGACTGAGCCACCCAGGCACCCCAATATATTACAAATTTTAAAAGGCTGACAAATTTCATGAACATAAACAAATCCATAAAAATACTTTTATTAACTACCTTACATAGCCTCTTTAATACTTTCTATATTATATTTATTAGATTCGTACTATAACTTATGTTCAGAGAGAATGAAACAACTGTTTGGCCTTTCCTTCAATATAGTTGTATTGAAGTTTATTATTTATTTATTAAAAATGTTAAATGCTTATTTATTTCTGAGAGAGAGATATAATACAAGCAGAGGAGGGGCAAAGAGGGAGGGAGACACAGAATCTGAAGCAGGCTCCAGGCTCTGAGCTGTCAGCACAGAGCCTGATGTGGGTCTCAAACCCATGAACTGTAAGATCATGACCTGAGCCTAAGTCTGATGCTTAACTGACTGAGCTAACCGGGCGACCTGAGTTTATTTTTTATTGATGAGATTTGAGAAAAGTTTCTTCCAGCTTCACAACTTATTATTGAAAAATGTCATATAAAAATGTTAGATTGTTGTATTAGTTTGCTAGAGCTACCATAACAAAATACCACAGACTGGGCAGCTTAAACAACAAACATTTATTTTACACAATTCTGGAGGCTGGATGTTTGGTATTGGTAGGTTTAGTTGCTTCTGAGGCCTCTCTTCTTGGCTCACAGTTGGCCTCCTTCTGTGTGCATATTTGGTTGCCCGTCTTTGTTGTTTGCATCCTAATGTCTTCTTCTTATAAGGGCACCAGTTATACTGGATTAGGGCTTACCCTAATGACTCCATTTTAACTTGATTACCTCCTTAAAGGCCCTATCTCCAAATATAGTCACATGCTGAGGCACTGGAGATTATGGACTCAATATATGAATTTTGAGGGATTAAAGTTCTGCCTGTAACATTGTGAAAATTGGAGAAACATGTCTCAATTTTCTTTCACTTATGAGCTGAAAGATTTCAGTACATATTTTTTCCTGTACAGTGACTGATTGTTAATACTCTGAATTGGTGATACATTAACTAGTTTGGTGTCTATGTCTTCATGATATTGATTTGTTGCCCTATCTTTGTATATATCAAATCAGGAAAAAAAATTGAAAACATTTTCCAATGATTCACATTTCTTCATTATTTGGATTTTCAAACAATGTAGGCATCTACATATTACTACTATTTGAAATTATTACTTTCCCTTAATTAGTTATTGCTTTTGGTATTCTAAAAAGGATTTTACACTTTCCTTCTCAATACCAGATAAATTTTAATTTATTTCATTCTCATCTTTACTGCTTTTGTTTTAAAATAAGGATTTTTTAAGTCAGGCAGAGAAGGACAGATACCATATGTTTGCACATATAGGAGGATTAGGAGGAACTTAACGGAGGACCCTGGGGGAAAAGAAGGGGGAAAATAGTGGGGGAGGGGGAGGGAGGCAAACCATGAGAGACTCTTGAATGCTAAGAACAAACTGAGGACTGATGGGTATGGGGGGAGGGGAAGCGGGGTGATGGGCATGGAGGAGGGCACTTATGGGGATGAGCACTGGGTGTTATATGGAAACCAACTTGACAATAAACTATTTAAAAAAAAAGAAAATTACTAAAAGGAAAAAAATAAAATAAAATCCATTGGTTTTTATTTAACCTTTAAAAATTTATTAAATAAATTTAAATTACAAGAAAAGCTATGGTTTATATAAAACCAAATCAGGAGTTTGCAATTTCTTACTGTTTTTTAAAAACTAAACTTTTGCCAGATTGAAATTGAGCTTTCTAAGTATGCCATTTTCATAAAAAAGAAAAAAATAATGTAAGGTGTTTTAATAGCTGGAGATGCTGCATCACTGAGTATGTAATCTTGACAGGAGACAGCTTCCATTCTGACAAGATATAGATGAGAATGGAATCCCTCCCTACCATTTTGTATGTCTGGTGTTGGAAGCACTTTTACAAACTAACTTTTCCCTCCATACATTTCAATTCTGGTTCTCGTTGACAACCCACAAGCTTCCGGTGCTGACTGCAATATGAGAGGCTCATTTCTTAAACTGGCTTTGTCCATGATGCCGGGTGACTTGGCACAGAACGTGGTAGGGGTATTCCTGGAAGCCATCTCTATAATGGGACAGCTAGCAATAACTTCACTATATATGGAAATGACTGTAAATCATATAAATATATCCCACTAAACTCAAACTGAATGCATCTCCATTTCACATTTCACTTTAACTAGATTCAGAAAGTGCCTGCATCAGTGGCCATAAGGAGAAGCTGGAGTGGAAAGAGACAGAAGTATTTATTGATTGTGGTTAAAATTTCTTACTTTTGCAAATTTTATGAAATCATCTGACCATGTAAATATGGTCAAGATTCTGGAAGGGGTTGTACAGGTGAGGGCTCTGAACCTTAAACTTCTTTCTTTGTCTTCGTGAAATCTAACCTCGGTGAAATGTGCAGGAGCTCTGCTGTCCCCAATACCATAAATGTCACGTGAGATTTCCACTTAGTACAAGTGGTTCCCCAGGACTTGCCTTCAGATTAGTGTTATTCCTGAGAAAGTTTTCAATATTATAAAATGAAAGGAAATATACGTGTCATGTAGAGTTGCCCATGGTTCTCTCTTAAGGACTGTTATCTTTTAATGA
Organism: Hyaena hyaena; assembly: GCF_003009895.1. Lineage (NCBI taxonomy): Eukaryota > Metazoa > Chordata > Mammalia > Carnivora > Hyaenidae > Hyaena > Hyaena hyaena. The sequence continues at coordinate 5,823 of NW_024082550.1, forward strand.
GAGTATATCCCTTCTATTTGGTGTTAAAAATATCCTTCCTTGTTGAAATACTGGTGACAATTAAGAGTAAAATTTAAGTTTGCCACCTTAGATTAGTCCCTCTATGTTCTGGCTCTGCTATCACAGATTCCTTTGCTTTCAGCATGTTTGGACAGGGGGAAAACAAAAGATTGCATAGGCATAGAAGAACATTTGCCTGTTTTGCTCACATTCCTTTGATCAGCATTCAGTCCTATGGTCCCACCCTAGATGCAGAATAACTAGAAAATGTGTATGTAGGAAGGGAATGCATCAGTAAACCATAGCATTTTCTATATTACACTATCTTTTCCTAGATTCTGATAAAGTTTTCAGCAGTAGGAGTAAGATATGATCATGTTTTTAGGCCTTTAGTCTAACTATTAGACTAACATTATTTTTTTATCACATAAGATGATAACCTCAGTACCTGGTGTATTCGTTTTCTATTGTGTAGCAAATATCACAATGGCTTAAGATAACACCCAATTTTTATCTCACAGTTCTATGGCCATGGCTGTATTCTCTGCTTAGGGTGTGACAAGTCAAAATCAAGGTGTTGGCAGGGAAGCATGCTCTTCTGAAGGCTCTGAGGAATTATTAACTTTCAAGCTCATTCAGGTTGTTGGCAGAAATCAGTTGCTTGCAGGTGTAAGACTGAGCTTCTGACTTCCTTGACTTGGTGGCTTCCTTCAACTTCAAGCCAGCAATGGTGCATTAAATACTTCTTTTGCTTTAAATCTCTCTCCAATCTCTCCTGTTTTCAAGGTCTCAGTGGTTACCTTGGGCCCACCCAAGTCATCCAAGATAATCTCCCTATTTTAAAGTCAACTGATTCACAACCTCAATTATACAAGCAAAGTCCCTTTTGCCATGTAAGGTAATATATTCATGGGTGTAAAACCAGGGGACAAAGGTCATAGGAGCCAACATTTTGCTTTCCCCCACTAGGAGTATCCTACAAGTTTAGACTTTCTTCTTCTTTTATTCATTTTCTAAGCACACTGGGTCCTAAGGGACCTCCATTACCTTGCCAACTTTTCAGCCTGAAATACCAAATGTTATCAGGTTTTTTCCTCTGCCCAATTACAGTGGATGCAGAGGAGTTGGATAGTGTGTCTAACTACTGTATGGCTGGGTGTAGAGGGGACTGGAGGGGTTGGGAGGGGTCTGGTGCTATCAACAATGGGGCATTAATGAGCTTGATTCTTCCCTATTCTAAAAAGCAAACACATTGTGCTATGGAGCTGGTACATTTTCAATTCCATTCTCACTCTTATCCTTACCCGTGGAGCCGTAACAGTAACAAAACATAAAAAATCCAAAAATAAAGACTCTTTTGCTAATACTAGAAAAGACTATTCCAGTAATTCTTTTTTTAAAAAAGTCATGTGTTCCACATACATTCAGATCCTGAAGTCTGCAGTAACTTGCAAAGCTTATAGTCCAAGGTACTGAATATCACAGATTTTTCTCCTCTGTCCAAGTCCAGTCCTATGTAGAAAGTGTACTAGGTACACATTTCTGACATATTTCCAAGCAAGTTGAGTAACCAATTTGCAGTGCTCATAGGCAAAAGATGTGTTACACACTTCTTTGTAATTCTCAAAGAGCTTTCCAGGTTGCTATTAACATACTAGCAATTCACTGAATTATTGTTGGGTGAAAGAATGAGTGAATGAATAAAACTGAGTAAAGCATAATTCAACCATTGCAACATTATAAGCTAATAAAATTTAAAAAGACAGATAACAGAGAGTTCTGGTTCAAGATTGTGATGTAGGAAGACTCTGCATTCCCCTTCTCCACATACCAGATTATACCTATTAATAGAACAATTCCTTCTGAAAAAGAATTGAGGGCTTACTGAACAGCTACTGAATAGCCAAAGACAGAGAGAAAGGCAAAAGAACACGAAGAGACACAGAGGCATGGTAACCCAATTTTTCAAATGGTAATGGAGAAGGATGGTACTGAGGGGCCAAGAAAAGATTCCTCTGTCCTTGGGCACAGGTAAAACCCATGGTTTAAAAGAGCAACTGGCATATAAAAGAGACAACACTAAAACTCTGCCAAGCAGTGGAGAAGCTGCAGGAAAGCTCTCCAGATAGAAGAATTAAAGAATTATATAGTTTATGTTCCCACCCCACTTTAAAAGCTTGGGACACCTGGATGGCCCAGTCAGTTAAGCGTCCCACTCTTGGTTTGGGCTCAGGTTAGATCTCAGAGTTCATGAGTTTGAGTCCCATATTGGGCTCTGCACTGAAAGCACAGAGGCTTCTTGGAATTTCTCTCTTTGGCCCCTCCCGCTTCCTCTCTCTCTCTCTCAAAATAAATAAATAAACATAAAATTCTTTAAAAGTTTTTGTAATGTTTATTTTTGAAAGAGAGAGAGAAAGACAGAGAAAGTGTGTGTGTGTGTGTGTGTGGGAGAGAGAGAGAGAGAGAGAGAGGGAGAGAGGAGGGGCAGAGAGAGATGGAGACACAGAATCTGAAGCAGGCTCCAGGCTCTGAGCTGTCAGTATAGAGTCCAATGTAGGGCTCAAACTCACAAACCATGAGATCATGATCTGAGCTAAAGTCAGGTGCTTAATTGACTGAGCCACCCAGGTGCCCCAATAAACATTAAAAAAAATTAAAAGCCTAGACAGGAGCAGGGTCCAGACACCATAACAGGTTGGTCCCATGTCTTGCTGTATTGGGGAGCTCATGACTTCAACAAGCCCAGGGTCCATAAGCCCACACCAGCCCTACATGTACTGAGGTACACACACACAAAACCAACACAGTTTAAAAGGGCAGAGGAATGTTCTTTCTCCCTCTACTTCAAAAGCCCAGACTAAAGCAGGGTCTGGCTGCCATAAGAGATGGGTTTGGATGCCATAACTGGAGGGAGAGTGTAGACACCATAACTGTGAATCAGATCATTACAGAGAGATTGTGACCTCAGCAAGCTCAGGATCCTGAGGCCCACACCAGCCTTGGTCTCATTGGGGCACAGAAAAAAAGTCATAGTTTTTCAGAGTCAAGGAACTGCAGGAAATGTTTCCTCTCTTTCTACCTTAAAAGTCCAGACCAGAACAAGACTGGACCAAGGTCTGGCTCATCATAAGCTTGTGACCTCAGTGAGCTTAGAGTCCATGAGCCCATATCAGCTGCCTTGTGGTGCTGTGGTACAAAAAATAAGATGTGATTTTGGTATGTGTGTGTTTTGTGTGTGTGTGTGTATGTGTGTGTTTGTATTTTTAAATTTTTACTGTTTATTTTTCTACTTTTTAAAGTTGCCTTGTTTTTATTTTTTCTTTTAGTTTTGTTCTTCCTTGTTTTATTTTTCTCTCTTCTCTTTTTCTTTTCCTTTTACTTTTTCCTATCTTTCATTATTTTTTCTTTTTTATTATTCCTATAATAAGCTATGGCTTATTATGGTTTTATTATTCCTATAAAAAGCTATGGTTTAAAAGAGTAACTAGTATATATAACCAAGGGTCCAGCCAGCCAGCAAGGCACCAAGTACACACAGTCTGCATAAAAGTCAATATACATGAGGCCATTCCTTCAACTTTAGGAGAAGTAGCAGTTTCACTTAATCCATAGAAACAAACAGAAAAGCAAAATGAGGAGAGGGGAGAGATTATGAACCACAATAATGAATAAGAAAAAAAACTCAGTAAAAGAATGAAATGAAACAGAGATAAGCAATATGGCTGGTAAAGAATTAAAGTAATGATTGTAAAGATACTCACTGGGCTGGAGAAAAGAATAGAAGAACTTATTGAGACCTTTAATAAAGAGATAGAAAATATTAAAAAGAACCAATCAGAGATGAAGACTATAATAACTAAAATAAAAAACACACTAGAGGCAATCAACAGGTTAGAGGATGCAGAGGAACATATTAGTGATCTAGAAGACAGGGTAATGGAAAGCACACAAGATGAATAGCAAAAAGAAAAAAAAATTTTTAATGAGGAAAAACATCTCTTGGGCAACATTAAGCAAACAAAAACTCACATTACAGGGGTCCCAAAAAAGAAGAGAGAAAAAGAAGTATAGGAAAATTATTTCAAGAAATAATACCTGAAAATTTCCCTTACCTAAGGAGAGAAATACACATCCAAATCCAAGAAACACAGAGAGTTTGAAACAAAAGGAACTCAAGGCCACATCATCTCAAATAATAATCAAAATGCCAAAGGTTAAAGATAGAGAATTCTAAAAGCAGCAAGAGAGAAACAAAAAATTACCTACAAGGGAAAACCTATAAGGCTATCAGCTGATTTTTTTTTTAGCAGGAATTCTATAAACCAAAAGGGAGTGACATGATATTTTTAAAGTGCTGAAAGGAAAAAAATTACAACCAAGAATATTCTACCCAGGAAGGTTATCATTCAGATTTGAAGGAGAGATAAAGAGTTTCTTAGACAAACAAAAGATACAAGAGTTTATCACCATTAAACCAACCTCCTTGCAAGAATGTTAAGGGGATTTCTTTAAGTGAAAAGAAATGGCCATAGACATAATTATAAGAAAAATATGAATAAAAAGATATAAAACAAAATATGACAACATACACATAAAATGTGGACAAGGGACTAAAAAGGGAAGAGAATGGGGAAAGAATAAGAAAAAAAATTTTTTAATTTTGTTGTTGTTTTGTTTTAGAATGCATTTGAACTTAAATGACCATCAAATTAACATGGACCGCTTTTTTACTTAGGATGTTATATATTAACCTCAAGATACCACAAACCCAAACTCATGATAGAGCCACATAAAATAAAGAGAAAGCTAAATAAAACACCGTAGTGGTCACAAAGAAAGAGAACAAGAGAAGAAAGGAAGAAAGAATTACAAAAACAACAAGAAAACAAATTTTTAAAATAGCAGTTAGTACGAAGCTATAAATAATTACTTTAAATGTAAATGACCTAAATGGACACAGAGTGGTGGGATAGATCAAAAACAAGACCTATCTACATGCTGCCTATAAGAGATTTGCCTTGGATCTAAAAATGCATACAGATAGAAAGTGAAGGGATAAAAAAAAAATTCAACAGGCAAATGGAAGTGAGGAAAAATAAAAGGCCAGGGTAGCAATACTTATATCAAACAAAATAGACTTTAAAACAAAGACTATAACAGGAAGCAAAGAAGGGCATTACATAATGATAAAGGGATCAATCCAACCAGATGATATAAGACTCCACCCAGGGGTGCCTGGGTGGCTCAGTTGGTTAAGCATCCAACTTTGGCTCAGGTCATGATCTCACGGTTCATGGGTTTGAGCCCCATGTGTTGGGCTCTGTGCTGACAGCCAGCTCAGAGCCTGGAGCCTGTGTCAGATTCTATGTCTCCCTCTCTCTCTGACCCTCCCCTGCTCACGCTGTCTCTCTCTCTCTCAGAAATAAATAAAACATTAAAAAAAAAATAAAAAAAAAGACTCCACCCAAAATTGTAGCATGTAAATACATAAAGCAAATATAGACATAAAGAGAGAAACTGATGGTAATAGTGGGGGACTTTAATACTCTACTTAAATCTAAGACTGATGATAATCATGAGGGACTTTAATACTCTACTTAACTCTAAGGATAGAGCACCTATACAGAAAAATCAATAAGGAAACAGTGTCATTGGGACGCCTGGGTGGCTCAGTCGGTTAAGCGTCGGACTTCGGCACAGGTCATGATCTCTCACGGTTCATGGGTTCGAGCCCTGTGTCGGGCTCTGTGCTGACAGCCAGCTTAGAGCCTGGAGCCTGTTTCGGATTCTGTCTCCCTCTCTCTCTGACCCTCCCCTGCTCTCTCGCTCGCTCTCTCTCTCTCTCAGAAATAAATAAAACATTTTTAAAAAGTTAAAAAAATAAAGGGAAACAATATCGTTGAATGACACATTTGACCAGATGGTAATAACAGATATATACAGAACATTCCACCCAATATAATAAAATGTACATTCTTTTCAAGGGTACATAAACAAATCACATATTAGACCATAGAACAACTCTCAATAAATTTAAAAAGATTAAAATCATAGCATGCATCTTTTCCAACCAGAATGATATAAAGCTATAAGTAAATCACAAGAAAAAACTGGAGAAAATGCAAATATGTGGAAACTAAACAACATGATACTAAATAACCAATGGGTTAAGGAAGCAAAGAAAAAATCCAATAAATACATGGGCAAATGAAAATGAAAACACAATGGTCCAAAATCTCTGGGATAGAGATAGATAGATTGCAAAAGCAATTCTAGGTGGGAAGTATATAGTAATACAGGCTTACCTCAAGAGATAAGAAAAAATTCAAACAATCTAACTCCATACCTAAAATTACTAGAAAAAGAAGAATAAACAAAGCCCAAGGTGAGTAAAAGAAAGGAAACAGTAAAAATGTGAGCAGAAATAAGTGATGCAGAGGAAAGGAGGAAGAGGAGGAGGAGGAGGAAGAGAAGAAGAAAAGGAAGGAAGGAAGGAGGTAGGGAGGAAAAGAAGGAAGGAAGGAAACCAAGAGGTGGTTCTTTGAAAAGATAAACAAAATTGATAAACTTTCAGCCAGACTCATAAAGAAAAAAAAATGAAAGGACCCAAATAAATAAAATCAGAAATGAGAGAGAAGAAGTAAAAATTAATACCACAAAAATTCAAAGGATTGTAAGAGGATACTATGAAAAATTATATGTCAACAAATTGGGCCGTCTAGAAGAAATGGATAGATTCCTAGAAACATACAATCTTCCAAAACTGAACCAGGAAGAAATAGAAAATCTGAATAGACTGATAACAAGTAATGAAAATGAATTAAAAAATAAAATAAAAGTCTAGAATCAGATGGAAGTACAAGTGAAGTCTACCAGACTTCTAAAGAAGAGTTAACCTATTCTCCTCAACTATTCCAAAAGATAGAAGAGGAAGAAAAGCTACCAAATACATTTTATAAGGCCAGCATTATTACCCTGATACCACAACCAGACAAAGACACCACACACACACAAAACTACAGGCCTATATTCCTGATGAAGATACATGCAAATGTTCTCAACAAAATATTAGCACACCACACTTCAACAATACATTAAAAAGGTCAAGTAGGGGGCACCTGGGTGGCTCAGTCGGTCGAGTGTCTGACTTCCGCTCAGGTCATAATCTCACATTTTGTGGGTTCAAGCCCCATGTTGGGCTCTGTGCTGGCAGGTCAGAGTCTGGAGCCTGCTTTAGATTCTGTGTCTCCCTCTCTCTGCCCCTCCCCTGTTTGTGTTCTGTCTCTGTCTCTCAAAAATAAATAAAATGGTTTTTAAAAAAGATCAAGTAGGATTCATTCCTGAGATGTAAATGTGGTTGAATATTCACAAATCAATATCATATACCACATCAACAAAACTAAGGATAAGAGTCATATGATCAACTCAATAGAAGCAGAAAAAGCATTTCACAAGATCAACATCTATTCATGATGAAGACTCTCAGCAAAATGGGGCTAGAAGGAACATACTTCACCATAATAAAGGCATTTATGAAAAAAAACACAGCTAACATCATCCTCAATGGTGAAAATTTGAGAACTTTTCCTCTATGATCAGGAACGAGACAAGGATGTCCATCTTGCCACTTTTATTCAATGTAGTACTAGAAGTCCTAGCCACAACAGTCAGACAAGAAAAAGAAATAAGAGGCATCTATATTGGTAAAGAAGTTGAAATGTCACTATTCACAGACCACATGAAACTATGTATATAAAATCCTAAAGATTCCACCAAAAACCCATTAGAAGCAATAAGCAAATCCAATAAAGTGGCAAAATATAAAATTAACAACCAGAAATCAGTAGTGTTGCTATACACAAACAATGAAGTTGCAGAAAGAGAAATCAAAACAACACCATTTACAATTGCACCAAAAAAGAATAAAATACCTATGAATAAACTTAACCAAAGAGTTGAAACACCTGAACTCTGAAAACTATAAAACACTGATGAAAGAAATTGAAGATGACACAAATGGAAAGATATTCCATATTTATGGATTGAAATAATTAATATTGTCACAATGTCCACATTACTCAAAGCAATCTACAGATTCATTGCAATCTCTATCAAAATACCAACAGCATTTTTCACAAAACTAGAAGATATAATACTAAAATTTGTATGGAACTACAGAAGATCCTAAATAGCTAATGCAATCCTGAGAAAAAATAAAGCTGGAGGTATCACAATTCCAGACTTCAAGATATACTTCAAAGCTATAGTAATCAAAATAGTATGGTACTGGCACAAAAGCAGACACAATAGAACAGGATAGAGGTTCCACATTTATATGATCAATTAATCTATGACAAAGGAGGCAGGAATGGGGGAAAGGTGGTCTTTTCACAAATAGTGCTGGGAAAACTGGATAGCTACATGTAAAAGAATGGCACTGGACTACTTTTCTTACACTATATACAAAAATAAAGTCAAAATGGATTAAAGACCTAAACGTGAGGCCTGAAAAACAATTGGAACTAAAAAGTTTTTGCACAGCAAATGAAACCACCAACAAACAAAAAGACAACCTGTGAATGGGAGAGATTTGTAAATTATATGTCCAATAAAGGGTTAATATCCAAAAGATAGAAAGAACTCATACAATTCAACCACCTAAAACACAAACAATCAGATTAAAAATGGGGAGAGGGCCTGAACATTTTTCCAAAGAAGACACACTGATAGTCAAGAGACACACAGAAAGATGCTCAATATCACTAATCATTAGGTAAATGCAAATCAAAATCACAGTGAGATATCACCCTATGTATCACCTTACACTTGTTACAATGGCCAATATCAAGAAGACAGAACCAAGTGTTGGGGAGAAGGTGAGGAAAAAAGGGATCCTTGTGCAGTATTGGTGGGAATGTAAATTGGTATAGCTACTGTATGAAGGTTTCTCAAAAAGTTAAAAAATAAAAATACTATATGATTCATTCATTCCACTATTGGGTATTTACCCAGGAAAACCAAAAACACTAATTTGAGAAGATATACGTACCTCTATGTTTATTGTAGCATTATTTACAATATCCAAGACACGGAAGCAAAATAAGTGTCCATCAATAGACAAATACATAAGGAAAATGTGGTATATATACACTATGGAAAATTATTCAATCATAAGAAAGAATGAGATTGTGCCATTGGAGACAACATGGGTACACCTAGAGGCTATTATGCTGAGTGAAATAAGTCAGACTAAGAAAGACAAATACCATATGATTCCACTCATAAATGGAATCTAAAAAATGAATAAACAAATAAAAAGTAGAATCAGAACTATAAATACAGAGAACAAGATAATGGTTGCCAGAGGGTAAGGGGCTGGGGGGTTGGGCAAAATGGGTAAAGGGGAGAGGAAAATACAAGCCTCTAGTTATGGAATAAGTCACAGGAATAAAAAGTAGAGCATAAGGAATACAGTCAATGATATTGTAATAGTTATGTAATGGGGTAAGTAATATCTATACTTGTGGTGAACTTAGCATAATGTATAAACTTGTCAAGTCACTAAGTTGTACACCTGAAAGTAATGTAACACTGTATGTCAACTGTACATATGTACACATTAGAAAAAGACATCATATCTTGTGGCCAATGTGGGTCATAAAGTTATTACCAGAAGAAACAGCAGGTTCATGTCATGTGTTTTAACAGTAGTTTCTCTTGTTATGTCTAAACTCCAGAATCACTTTTGTTTTAAGGGCTTTTTTCGTGTGTTTTATGCCACTAGTTTATATGTTTTAAGATGGCATCATATAAACTGCTTTCCAAAGAATAGTATTTTCATAGAAAAACAGTGTTGTCATAGATAATTATAATTTTTGCATTTGTCTTTCAAAACTAGATAACACCATTTGACTCAAAGTTACAGATTTATGTCAAAAGGTAGTCACACAAAACTAAATCTAGCCTGCTGTAACTTTCTGTGACAGGGAATAAATATCAATGCACTACTGATCATTTCACTTGAAAAGAATTTTTTAAAATAGTGTGTGTGGCAATATAAGTGTCTAGGATTTTTGCTTTTCATCAAATTGCCTTAAGATTCTATCAATATAATGAAGATACTTACTTTTAAATTTTTAAATAATTTATACAAAAATAATCCCAAATTTACAGGACAGTTGCCAGAATGGATTAAAGAAATAAAAGATATCTTTCACCTACCTTCTTCAAATGTTTCTATCTTATTGCTTAATATTACTGTACAATATTTGCTGCATCACACAGTCCACTACATTAATGTGTTTCTGAACATTTGGAGAGTAAGTTGCAAAAATGTTCCATTACCTCTAGATACTCTGGTGTGTATTTCCTAAAATTAATGACATTCATATAAAAATAGCTCACCACTTTCCACATAAATATGTCAATACTGGTACAATGTAATTGTCTCATCAAAAGACACCATTCAAGTTTTGCCAAATGTCCCTTTTTGACTCTGATGCTACCAGGAGAATGAGTTGCATTTAGCTGTCTTGTCTGTTTAGACATCTTCCATTTGTTCCTACTCTTTATCTGTCTTTCATGTGCTTGACAGTTTTAGAGTAGAAGCCTGGAATTTCATAGGATGATCTTCATTAGGGTCCATGTGATGTGTTTTCATGACCAGACTCAGGCCATGCAATATTAGTAGGATTACCACTGAAATGACTCTGTGCTCTCTCTTCTCAGTGCCTCAGGGGACATGATGTTAACTCATCCGCCTGCTGGTGGTGTTAATCCTGATTACTTGTCATGTTGCTCTCTACCAGATTTCTCCACCTTAAAGTTATCATTTTCCCCTTTGCCGCTGATTAGTATTGGGGTACATAAGCAGGGAGTTATTTTAATATTTTGCTAGTATCTTGTACCTTATCCAATCTCTGCCCACCAGTTTCATTATCCTTTGAGAGTTTCTGTTTCAATCAACCTTTTTAATGGTTGCAAAAATAGTTATTCCCTATTTTCTACATTTAATAGTTAACATGTTTTAAGAAAAACTTCCTTTTCATTTTATTTATTCCTTTATACCTGTATTGACTCATGGATTCCTATTATATTACTGGTTGTATCCAGTTACTACTATTCTTTATTTTGATGTTCAAACTGTCCCCCAAATTGACCAGTGGGGGGGCCCCAGGCTCCTGTGCTCCTTTGACATGTCCTCAGTAGTCTTTGAGTATTTACACAGTTTTTGATATAAAAAGATATTCCAGGCTCATCTTGTATTTTATTTGCTTCAGTGTTACAACCAACGATTTTTCCAAAGTGCTCTGATTCTTTTCAGAAGAGAATGGTATTTAGAAACCAAAATATAAGTGCCTGGTGTGCTCATTACTACTGGAGTATCATTGCTTCTAGGCTTTCTTAGTAGACAGAACTAGGCTACTTAAGTGTATGTATATATATATATATATATTTCTTAATATATATACTTAAGTGTATATATATATTTATATTATATATAAATATATAAATATTTCCATAAATATTTCTATTTCCATATGTATATATGTATTATAAAACAAGTTCACATTGTTCTTCTGACTCTAATCCCATATTGTCAAGGCTTTTCCTAGCATTTCCCCATTCCTATGGTTTAAACACCTTTTTTTGGCAGTAAGAAACTTGGCTCATATTTTCCCCAATTTGTTTACTCATTTGATCAGTCTAACCAATTTTGAACTAAATCAGTCATTTCCTCCTTCTACTACCTCAGTCTCTCTACTTCCTATTGTCTCGTGCCCTTGGCCAATACACCTGCTGGCCTGTGCCTCCCCATTATGCCCCAAACCCTTTGCTGCATTAACAATTACAGCCATCTTGCTGACTTCTCCACACTGGGAAAGGGTAGGGGAAGGGACAAGATACTGCCTTTTAAATTTCATTTCACAAGTTTTACATGGTACCAACCTGGCCAAATTCCATTCACTTTCCATTGACTAAATTTCAACATTTTTTAGTTAAGATGCAGGATATTTTGAACAAATATACATGTTTCATATTGTTGATAATGATCGTTATGGTTAGTTACAGATAACAATACTTTGGAATGAAAGTCCTAATTGGCATTTTATTTATGGACAACCTTGATTAAGGAGGAAAAAACCCAAGGGAACATGCAAAAATACATATAATCAATGTTGGAAATAGGTGATGAAAGAAAGGAAAAACAAGAATAGGACCATAAAATTGAGCCAAAAAATGAGTGATAAAAGTGTTCCACAGACTTCTTTTGATTCAGCCAGAAATGTGACTCTAGGTTTTCTTAGCCATTCTGCCAAGTGTTTGGATCTCGAGTCCACTATTCACTAATCAGTTTCTGGGCAAGGCACTTACCCTCCCCGTGCCTCAGTTTCCTCATTTGTGAAGTGGGTATACAAATAATATTACCTATTAGACAGTTGTGACAATTAAATAAATTAATCCATGTAAAGCTCTTAGTGTTTAGCACATATTTAAATCCTCAAAAAGCCTAGCAATTGTTATTAGTTAGGGTAGGGTTACTTTATCCAGTTTATACAAGGATAAAGCAATCCAGAGACCTGAAAATTTAATATGCTTCTCACAATTTCTCAATATCACTCCCTTAACCAGACAATTAGCAGATACCTGGTCATAATTATTTTGAAATTGAGGCTTCCGTCCTCAATTCTGAAGTGTACCCATTGTGTATAATTAACGATCTATACTGTTTAGTTATCAAGTAAAAAGGGGCAGGGGTAAAAAAATGCTTAATAAAATTATGGATCTGGACAGTTTTCTTGCTTATGTCAGCAGATACAGCAAAAAGCTTTTTCCTCAGAAGAGAACCTATGGTTATGCCTAAGTGTCTGCACAAAAACCTGATGGAGACCTCAAAGCCCTAGGTCCTAATGTGACAGATCCACAAGAGAGAGTCTGAAAGATAATTACACCAATTGTCTGCCTCATCTATGAAAGAAACAATGGCTCAGAGTCTGAGGAGAGGAGTATCTGAATAAAAGCTACTTGGGTTTTCTACAGGATGTGTCCAAGTAGCTGGATGAAGTGACCTTTTGGGTAGGGTCTCTTGGTATCATTCACTTGTACCCTGGATAATGTCTATCAAAATTCTGTTTACCTTTTCATCTAGATAGTGACTAATCAAGAAATCTGGTCATACCTTAAAATTGCTATTATTTCATTATACAATATTGAACATATAATGCACATAATATGTACAGAAAAGTTTATTTTCTTATTTTTATGAAGCTTTTTTATGACTAAATTATGTAATTCATACTTAAAGTTTAAAAAATTATTTATGAAGAATATTCTCTTCTGCTATTTTGTAGTATGCCTTTTTGAAAGTTTGATTTGCTGGGGTGCCTGGGTGGCTCAATTGGTTAAGTGTCTGACTCTTGATCTTGGCTCAGGTCATGATCTCACAGTTCATGGGATCAGGCCCTTATCGGACTCCATGCTGACACCAGCTTGGGATTCTCTCTCTCTCTGTCCCTCCTCTTCTCGGGGTCTCTCCCTCTCTCTCAAAATAAATAAAGTTAAAAATTTATTTGCTAGCATTAGTGCAAATCAGAATTATTTAAGAAATGTGATTTTATGTTGTGCTTTGCATAATCAAACTATGCACTATGATCTTGTGTCCTTTTACTATTTCGATCCTCTGATATGATTTTACATTTTTTAAATGTTGTATTTATTTCTGAGAGAGAGAGACAGTGTGAGCAGGGGAGGGTCAGAGAGAGAGGGAGACACAGAATCTGAAACAGGCTCCAGGCTCTGAGCTAGCTAGCACAGAGCCCGACATGGGGCTCGAAACCACGAACTGTGAAATCGTGACCTAAGCCAAAGTCGGATGCTTAACCGACTGAGCCACCCAGGAGCCCCTCTGACATGATTTTAGATACTGATGAAATATAGCCCTTTAGATACTGATGAAATACAGCATCAACATTTCAAGTAATGAATCAGTCCTGTCCTGATTTGCAACTTGGGCATGTTGGTGACATTAATTATCACATATTTTCAAATTCTGAGGATGACTGTGGTATAGCTTCCTGCCTTTTCAAACATAACAGCCATCAATTTAGACAAAATACAGACATAATTATGGCCCTGAAAACCAGAAAGTTTGGTAAATTTCCCTTATGACTGAGCACTGTGACAATACTCCAAGTGAAGACCGAGGCCTACCAAACTTAAATAACTTTCTCTTGTGGGGGCTGATCCTCGCCCCAACCTGTCTCCCACAGAAAACACATCCTTTGACATCAGGGATGAGGTATTCCATAGCAAAAGAATCAAGCATTGGCTTAAGCTTATGTAAAATAATACCTTCCTTGACTACAGGTATCACTGAGATATTGATTTATGCTTTTCTAACTTTCACAGTGTTTTAATTTTAAATGGGAATGATTTAAATGTTCTTTGGTATAGTCTCTTCTAAAAATTTTGTGGATGTGATGTCAGTTTGCTATAATTTTTCCTGTCCACTGATTTGGTGCCTAAATCTATCCTCTCTCTCCCAACCTTCTCCTGTTACCACCCCCACACCAGAACAGAGGAAGGCTGCTGTCCCAGTAGAGGTAGACAGCTCACTAATGTTCTTTTTTTCTTTAAATTTTTAAAGTGTTTGTTTATTTTTGAGAGAGAGCACGAGTAGGGGAGGAGTAGAGAAAGAGGGAGACACAGGATCTGAAGCAGGCTCCAGGCTCTGAGCTGTCAGCACAGGGCCTGACACAGGGCTAGAACCCACGAACTGTGAGACCATGACCTGAGCCAAAGTCTGATGCCCAACCAACTGAGCCACCCAGTTCCCCCCAACTCACTAATGTTCTGTAGGTTGTAGCAGGAGTAGCAGCAGGAGGTGGGGGTTGATAGAAGAGCATGGAATTCACAGACTGGAAAATACTACCATGTGCTTTTACTTAGCAGTATCTACCATGTGAACCATATCAGAACTAGGCTCTAGGATACTTAGGTATAAATACCTTTTCCATAGGAAAGGGAGAAATATTATATCCACAATAATAACTAATGCACTTACAGTTCTTTTCTGTTAATAAAGTATTTTAATAAGCATAATCTTGTTTGAGTCTTACAATAATCCTGTGAGGTAGGCATAAAAAGCATTATTATTATTCACCATTTGGCCAATGAAATGACTGAGGTTCAGAAAAGTTAAATGAAGTTAGCATCAGATCTCACAAGTACAGAGCTTAGTTCCATAAGACCACCCCCATTCTGAGATGCCAATTACAAGTCCCAGGACTCCCACGCTTCTAGCTGACTAGCTATAAATCAGGGGTTCCCATAACCTTCTCCTCAGGTTTGATAATTTGCTAGAACAGTTAATAGAACTTTAGGAAGGCACTTTACTTACTGGTTTATTATAAAGACACAACACTGGAATGGCCAAATGGAAGAGATGTGTAGGGGAAGGTATGGAGGGGAGGGGTACTGGAGTTTCCATGTCCTCTCCCAGCACCTCAACATTTTTTAAAATAAACTGGAATATCCCTGAACCCTGTCATTTAGTAGTATTTATGGACGTTTTATTATGTAGGCAGTACTAATTAAATCATTGGCCATTGGTGACTGAATCAATCTCTAGCGTCTCTCCCCTCCTTGGAGGTCAGGGACCAGGAATGGTTTATAATAAACCAGTAAGTAAAGTGTCTTCCTAAAGTTCTGTGAAAGTGTCTAGCAAATTATCAACCTTGAGGAGGCGGCCATGGGAAATAATATAAGAATACTTACTTGAAGGGATATAGGCACCCCCATATTTATAGCAGAATACTGGAAGCAGCTCAAGTGTCAATCAATTGATGAATGGATAAAGAAGATGTGGTATATGTATGTATGTGCGCGTGCCACACACACACACACACACACCATAATGTTATTCAGCCAGGAAAAAAAAAAAACTCTTGCCATTTGCATGATGTGGATGGAGCTAGAGAGTATAATGGTAAGTGAAATAAGTCAGAGAAAGACAAATACCATGATTTCATTCATGTGTGGAATTTGAGAAACAAAACAAATGAGTAAAGGGAAAAAATGAGAGAGAGAGACAAACCAAGAAGCATTCTTAACTATAGAGAACCAATGGTTACCAGAGAGGTGATTAGGGGATGAGTTAAATAGGTGATAGGGATTAAGGATGAGCACAGGGTGATGTATGGAATTGTTGAGTTACTTTATTGTACACTTGAAACAGATGTAACAATGTATGTTAACTAGCTGGAATTAAAATAAAAACTTAAAATAATAAGTTTCAACCCTCTGATTATGCTTTGGTCTTTCTGATGACCAGCTTCCATCCTGAATGTATCTAGGAGTTCCAGCCATCAGCCTTCTCATTAGTATACAAAAGGCACTCGTCACTCTGGAGATGCCAAATGTTTTAGGAGCTGTGTGCCAGGAACCAAGGACAAAGACCAAATGTATATTCTTAACTATCACAGGTATACAAGGCTTCTCCATTATTTCTTACAACTGCATGTGAATCTATAACTATATCCAAACAAAAGCTTTAATTATAAAAATCCATTTGTCATTCGTGATTTGTAATACATTTCAATGAGAAGCTCTCTGATGTAATGATAGAATGACCTTTTTAATTAAATTGGACAATTGTAGAGCAGGCAAGGCTCTACATTATTTCCGAATGAAGAAATTGAGGCCAAGGGGCAATTAAATGATTGTTGCTGTGGTAACTGAATCTATTGATATACAAAATACCTTAAGTGGAAAAAAGGAAACTGACATTTATTAGGTGACTATTTGTGGCAGACACTGTGCTAAAGGGTTTTATATACATGATCCCATTTACTTTCCAAGAATTCTTACAGATATTATTCCTATTTTACATCTGAAGAAATTGAGATACAAGATACAAGTCATAAAATTAAAAAGTGAAAGAGCCAGAATTCAAACTCCTGTGATTCCAGAGCAGTTAGCTTTTTGCAACACATTTTCAAACTTTTCCTACTACAATCCACTATTAAAAATAAATATTACAGTATAACCCCAATACAGACATAGATTTAAATAAAGCTCTGTCAAGTATCCTTACTGTATATGATGTCCTGTTTTATTTTTCCATTAAAAATGCACTAAAATTGATGTTATGATTCATTAATGGGTTGTGACCCACAGTTTAAAAAACACAGTGCTATTTTTCCTTTCCTATGACCATTCCATTAACATTTTGGAAGAATCTTCCTTTTTCAATGCTAAGCAATAGTCTTCTTTTCAACTTTGCTTAGATCTTACATACCCAAATTAAAGGGGACGTTGTCTTAGCCTTTACTTTTTAAAATTCATAATAGCTCATGCAAAACACTGTAGCATGATTCTTCTTGTGGTCTGAGGCACTTTGGATTCCCCTCCCCCCTCCTCCGTCTTTCTCTTCCTGACCACATCCCTGTGAGGGGGCAGAGAGACCCACTGAAATCAGACCCTGTCATTTTCTGAACCAATGGGTGGTTTGTTGTTTGAGGAGACTCCAAGGACATGTCTATAAGAGGCAAATGTAGGCAAGTTATCCGCTGATTTACATTTGGCATAAAACCTTCTCTGAGTGGGTGGGTTGGATGGTGGTAGAGGTGGGGTTGGGCTATGTATCATTTACCCTGGCAATACTCCATGGGACAGGGTGTGCTTGGGTGGTCTGACATTCCTAACTCATTTTCTGGTGGATGCCATCATGTACCCATTGGGTCATCTGTATCAACCATTCACAACTCTTTCCTGGGTAATGGTCTATCAGAACTTTCAATTTCTTGGCCCACCATGATCCCCAAAGCACCATTGGTATGTCGGTGGTTATCTTAGATTTTTATAATTGCTGGCATTCATTTAGCCCTCTAGGTGTTAGGAACTGAGTTAGATACTTCACACACATTCTCTTATCGAACCTTCAGAGCAGCCCCATCATGAGAATGTTATTACAAGATTTATTATTAGCATAAAGGCTAAGTTGACAGGTAGCTTTTGTTCAGTAGTCACTTCGAAGGGGAGGGGAGGGTTGACTTAGAAAATGTTATGAGAAAGGAAGTAGGGGAAATGATGCTTGCACACATGCACACATCAAAAATTAAGTTTTGAAAGGTTTTCGTGCCTAAGCCCAGTCTGTCCTGCTTTCCTCTTTTTCTGGTCTTAACTGTCTGGGCTCTGTCACCATCTATTTCAGCCAACATTATGATAATTTAAATCCTAGAATTTTCTGTCCTTGGCTTCTCTCATTTAGAAAAGAAGATTGAAATTGGCTCTCATATCTGAGCTTAACTTTGTAATCACAGAAAGCTTAAGCTTTCAAACAGAAGAGATTTCCGTTCTTTTGCTGGGTACTGGTTCTCAGATACTAGTGCACACAGGATAATCTAAGAAGCATCTTAAAATTCAGATTCCTGAGCTCTACTAAGACAGATTCTGATTTAATAGATCAGAGGTGGTTCCCTGAAATCTACATTAAAAAATTAGATTTAACAATTTTAATCAAGATTATTCAGATTCAGGTTATCTAGGAGCCTCATTTTAAAAAATGCAAATTCTGGATACTATAAAATATATGTAGAAGTAATCTACTTTGTAGGCCTGCCTCCTTCTCAGTCCCATCTTTACAACAGACATAGATGTCCTCAAATATTTTTATTAAAGACAATAATATTTATTAATAACAACCAAGAACACAGAACTAAACAGTGCTTTGGAATTATCTAAAAGTATCCTCAGCCACATAATCAACCAAAATTCAGGTATCCTGCACAAATGTGAGGATCAGCATGGAGACTGGAAAAAGTGATGCCTGTGGCAGAGACTATTAGTGCTCTTCCATACCTGAGTGCTCCTTCACATTTCCCAGCTTCCCTTGGAGTTTGTTTGGTTGTCCCTGTGACTGACTCCTGGCCCGATGGAACATGGACAAAAGTAAAGAATCACTTGCAGACCTGATGTCTAAAATATCCAGAATAGTCTTGTACATTCTTTGTCTTTTCTTTCCCATCTTCAGAAAAGTAATGACAGGGTGCCCCTGAGGCTGCAGAGTGGCAGAACAAAAAGGAAACAGCCTAGGGGTGTCATGGTTCTTGGGTCAGGCTCTGTGCTGACAGCTCAGTGCCTGGAGCCTGATTCAGATTCTGTATCTCTCTCCCACCATCCCAAACATAAACATTAAAAAAATTTTTTTAAAAGCTTAAAAAAGGGAAACAGCCTGGGTTCATGAGTCGTTGCCCATAGGAGAGCTCTCAGGCCTGAACTGAATTGTGACATGAACAAAAATAAGCCTCTGTGTACTAAGCTGCTTATTTATTGGAACTTATTTGTTCTGGCAGCACACTCTATTATATCCTGACTAATACACTGCTACGTTATTAAAAACTAATTAATAATCATGAATGGAAATTCTTCCTTTATTGTATCAGAACAGACTGATTTGGACTAACTTGGCAATAACCTAGCAGAGCAAAGCTGGGGCAATCTTGCCAATGATCCTTCAAACCAATATCCCACACAGAACTGTTCCAATCAAATATTTGCTGAAAGGTATCAGCCTGTCTTATTTAGCATGCAAGGAATAATTGTCCACTTTTCCATCTATGAAGTTTCTGGCCTTCTGCCTTAAACTTGATCACAAAACAATCTTCTCTTTACTGCTTCATTTATCAAAGATTATTAACTTCCTCAAACTCAAAAGAAAAATAGTGTCTATGAATTAAATGGTTCTTACATTCAACAGCTGCTATATACCCAATGAGAAAATAGAAACTAACATAGTATCTGAAAGGTTGAAAAATAATAAAAACCTGAGGTATTGCTACCACTCTTCAAATTTCTTCAGAATTCAATCATTTAAATTATCCCATTATCTTTACCATAAGTACTGAATCCTGCTTTTATTTACTGATCTTAGAAAAAACTGCTTTTCTTTCTGTGCTAGAACAGTGTTTCCAACCACTAGTCATGATCTGTTAATGGGTTATAAATTAATTCAGGGAATTGAGACCTTAATAAGCACTGAAAGGAAATATGAGAGATTATCAAAGTGTGTCACACATAGTAAAGGTAAGTAATGTATTTCAGAAAAATTTATTATGATATAAATATATGCACACATACACACAGTTGATTTTTCTTACCAAGGTAGTTATGTTCTATTCGGTTACCTTAAACACTGAACCTTTGCTCTTATTGGATATGTTAGGTTAGTTTCCTATGAGCCACGGGTCACAACATTTTCATACACTGATCAACACATATCCTTGTTTCCTGTGTGTTTCTATTTAAAGACACCTTATTAATATACATTGAACAATTAAATTCGAATTCATGACCAACAGCACTATATCTCATGCCTTAATGAAGTTCATTGAATACATATTTTCTCCATGTGATGTATTACATCACTCTTGTATTCTGGAACACTAGATACCATTTTAGTGCTATGGGTTGGGGGCAATTTTATTTTATTTTATTTATTTATTTATTTATTTTTTTTTACAAATAGTTTATTGTCAAATTAGTTTCCACATAACACTCAGTGCTCATCCCCATAAGTGTCCTCCTCTATGCCCATCCCCCCCTCCCCCCCATATCCATCAGTCCTCAGTTTTTGTCAGCATTCAAGAGTCTCTCATGGTTTGCCTCTCTCCCTTTCCCCCACCATTTCCGCCCTTCTTCTCCCCCTTGTTCCTCCGTCAAGTTCCTCCTAATCCTCCTATACGTGCAAACATATGATATTTGTCCTTCTCTGCCTGACTTATTTCGGTAAGCATAACACCCTCAAGGTCCATCCATGTTGCTACACATGGCCAGATTTCATTGTTTCTCATTGCCATGTAGTATTCCATGGTATAGATAAACCACATCTTCTTGATCCATTCATCTGTTGATGGACACTTAGGCTCTTTCCATGTTTTAGCTATTGTGGAGAGTGCTGCTATGAACATTGGGGTACATGTGCTCCTATGCCTCAGCATTTCTGTATCCCTTGGGTAAATTCCTAGCAGTGCTATTGCTGGGTCCTAGGGGAGTTCTATTGTTAGTTTCCTGAGGAACCTCCACACTGTTTTCCAGAGGGGCTGTACCAGTTTACATTCCCACCAATAGTGTAGGAGGGTGCCCGTTTCTCCACATCCTCGCCAGCATCTAGAGTTCTCTGATTTGCTCATTTTAGCCACTCTGACTGGCGTGAGGTGGTATCTCAGTGTGGTTTTGATCTGTATTTCCCTGATGAGGAGGGATGCTGAGCATCGTTTCATGTGTCTGTTGGCCATCTGGATGTCCTCTTTGGAGAAGTGTCTGTTCATATCTTCTGCCCATTTCTTCACTGGGTTGTTTGTTTTTCGGGCGTGTAGTTTGGTGAGTTCCTTATAGATTTTGGATATTAACCCTTTATCTGATATGTCATTTGCAAATATCTTTTCTCATTCCGTTGGTTGCCTATTAATTTTCTGGGTTGTTTCCTTGGCTGTGCAGAAGCTTTTAATCTTGATGAGGTCCCAATCATTTATTTTTGCTCTTGATTCCCTTGCTTTTGGGGATGTGTCAAGTAAGAAGTTGCTGCGGTGGAGGTCAAGGAGGTTGTTTCCTGTTTTCTCCTCTAGGGTGTTGATAGTTTCCTGTCTCACGTTCAGGTCCTTTATCCATTTTGAGTTTATTTTTGTGCATGGTGTGAGAAAATGATCTAGTTTCATTCTTCTGCATGGTGCTGTCCAATTCTCGGGTTGGGGGCAATTTTAAACAGAAAAATCACCAACAAAAAGCACAAAATAACAAAGTGTGGCCCTAAAGAGACCAAAAAAGGACACTTATTTACAGTATGATAGCTGAAACAAGAAGCTTAAGGATTACATCGCTTGACCTCTGCTAGGAACCTACATGTAATACAACTCAAATGATTTGCTGCTCTGTGCATTGCTCATTTCCTCAGTTTACCAAAAAATGACTGTAATCTTGATTTGGATGTTATAAACAAACATTAGCAAGTTGGTTAATTACCAAATATGGAATCTTTCAATCATCAGGATTGAATATCAAAGCTGTTAGATAGATTTTGAGGATTTTGCACAGTAAGGGAAACCATCAACGAAACAAATAGGCAACCAAATGAATAGAAGATATTTGCAAATGATATACTGAATAAGGAGTTAATATCCCGAATATATGAAGAATATATATACTTAATACCAAAGAACTCAAACAATATGATTAAAAAATACCTGTTCAGCAGAGGGCCTGAACAGACATTTCTCTACATACAGATGGTCAACAAACATGAAAAGATGCTAAATGTAACTAATCATCAGAGAAATGCAAATCAAAACCACAATGAGATATTACCTCACACTTGTCAGAGTGGCTAGCATCAAGACAAGAAATAACAAGTGTTGGCGAGGATGTGGAGAAAAGGAACCTTTGGGCACTGTTGGTGGGAATGTAAATTGGTGCAGCCATTGTAGAAAACAGTACAGAGGTTCCTCAAAGAATTAGAAATAGAATTATCACATGATCTAGTAATTCCACTAATGGGTATTTACCCAAAGAAAATGAAAACAGTAATGCAAAAAGACACATGCTCCTGTTTGTTTACTGCAGTATTATTTACTATAGCTTATGGAAGCAATCCAAGCATCCATCAATAGATGAATGGATAAGGACAATGTGTGTGTGTGTGTGTGTGTGTGTGTGTGTGTGTGTGTGTGTTGTCCTTATCCATTCATCTATTGATGAATATATATAAAATGAAATATTACTCATCCAGAAAAAAGAATGAAATCCTTCCATTTGCAATGACATAGATGGAGCTAGATAGCATTATTGTAAGTGAAATAAGTCACTCAGAGAAAGACAAATACCATATGGTTTCATTCATATGAGGAAACAGCTCAATAAAAAATTGGTCAAAATATTTGAACAATAGAAAGGAACTACTGTTATCTGCAACAATATGGATGAATCTCAAGTGTATTAACCTAAGTGAAAGAATCCAGAAAAAAAGGCTATATATTGTATGTTTTCATTCACACAACATTTCGTATAAGGCAAAACTCTTTTTTTCCCACTATTTATTTTACATCTATCCATGTTGAGATGTAGAGTTCTAGTTCATTCCTTTTTAACTGCTATATAGTTACCTAATTATCTGTTTTATATTTTTAAAAATATTTATTTATTTTGAGAGAGAGAGAGAGAGGGACAGGGAGGGAGAAAATCAGGGGAGGGCAAAAGAGGGGGAGAGAGAATCCCAAGCAGGGTCCATGCTATAAGTGTGGAGTCTAACATGGGGCTTGATCCCATGAACCATCAGATCATGACCAAGCCAAAATCAAGAGTCAGCTGCTCAAATGACTGAGCCACTCAGGCACCCCAGTTATTTTATGCATTTAAAAAATATCATTCTTCATTCATCTAGTCCCCTAGTGATGGAAATTTAGGTTGTTTCTGTTTTTGTTTTTCTTTTTTGCTAATATTGGAAACAGCAATGAATATCAATGATCACATTTATTTTTTTAATTCATATTTTAGTTAATTATATGTTATTATATATATATATATTATATATATTATATAGTTAATTAATAATACAGAGCAATATTGGTTTTAGAAGCAGAATTCAGTGACTCATTACTTACACACAACACCCAGTGCTCATCACAAGTGCCCTTCTTAATACCCATCACCCATCTAACTCATCTCCTACCCACTTCCTTCCAACAACCTTCAGTTTATTCTCCATCATTAAGAGTGTCTTATACATTAATCTGTTTTGTTTCTTAAATTCATCATATGAGTGAAATCATGATATTTGTCTTTTTCTGATTAGCTTATTTTGCTTAATATAATACATTCTAGTTCCATTCATGTCATTGCAAATAGCAAGATTTCATTTTTTTTGATGGATGAGTAATATTCCATTGTATATATAAACCACATCTTCTTTATCCACTTGTCAATCGATAGACATTTGCACTCTCTCCATAGTTTGGCTATTGTTAATAATGCTGCTATAAACATTGGGGTGCATATACCGTATGCATTCCCTCCCCTAATTTTAATTTTTTGAGGACCTTCCATACTGTTTTCAACAATGGCTGCACTAATTTACATTCTCATCAACAGTGCAAGAAAGTTCCTAAGCATCTATGTGAGAGATTTGGGAGTAGGACTCAGAGACTGGGAAGTAGACAAACTTGTTAAAAGACTTAGCACTCAGTAGGATAGAGAGAATGAGAGCCATTAGACTTTTGTTTTCACCAAATATTATTAATTATAGTATCAAATAAAATAAATGCCAAAGTTTTGGGGTCTCATTTAAAAGGAATCACCACGGGGCTCCTGGGTGGCTTATCGGTTAAGTGTCTGACTTCGGCTCAGGTCATGATCTCATGGTTTGTGGGTTTGAGCCCTGAGTCATACTAACATGCTGACTTGCTCAGAGCCTGGAGCCGGCTTCAGATTCTGTATCTCCCTCTCTCTCTGCCCCTCTCACACTTCTCTCTCTCTCTCAAAAATAAATAAATGTTAATAAAAAGTTTTGATTAAAAAGAAGTAATTACTGTGCCAATAATCCTAGGAACATTTGGGTGGTGACAAGTAAAGGGCTTAGACTTCATAAAGCATCATGAAATTCATAACAGCTTCCCTTATGAGGATTTATGTGTATGTGCTGGACACTGAGCAGTTTTACATGCATTACTTCTACAATGTCATCATGAAGTAGGCAATTAATTTAGTCCAGTGGCTAAAAGCTATGATCAAAGGTCAGAAAATCTTGGCTCTGTCACTTATTGGTTGCACCAACTTAGGACCCACTTTCTTAATCCCATGATGAAGATAAGACAGTATTACCATGTATGATCATTTCAAAGCCTACATGAGATAATGGGCTTAGGTTATTGTGTATAGGGCATATCGTGTTATAAGTGCTCAGTAAGTGTTAGGTATTATAACATCATTTTACAGATGAGGAAACTGAATCTTAGAGAAACTAGGTTACTTTTCCATAGTTACACAGTAGTAACAGGCAGGAATTTGACCTAGATATATCTGACTTCAAAGTCTCTGATCTTAATCATTACTTTTTACTTGTTCTCAATATCTGAAACACAGGTCTGGAGATGATAAAATACATGTCCATGAAAAGAGAAAAACTGAAGTATTCTTTTTTTTTTATAACAAGTAAAGATTATGTGACATAGCAATTGTTTTCTCAGTCATAAGACAGTGGAAGCTAAGACTAACCAACAGACATGTCTGTTACTTGAGGTTCAGTTATAATACCCTCTTTAATTAAGATATTTCAGAGAAAATTATGCTAACTGTGGACTTAGTGGAAATGGAATAAGGAATCCAGAAGAAATGATTACCACTTTTTAAAAAGCTATTTTTTAAAATCAAAGTATAATGAACATACAGTGTTCTATTAATTTCAAGTGTCCAATATGATGATTTAATAATTCTATTATTGAGCACATTACTCAGTGCTCATCATGGTAAGTGTACTCTTAATCCTTGATCTATTTTACCTTTTCCCCTCACCCACTTCTCCTCTGGCAATCATTCATTTGTTACCTGTATTTAATAGTCTCTTCTGGGGTGCCTGGATGGCTCAGTCAGTTAAGCATCTAACTTCAGTGCAGGTCATGATCTCATAGTCTGTGAGTTCGAGCCCTGTGTCGGTCTCCATAGAGACAGCTCAGAACCTGGAGACTGTTTCAAATTCTGTGTCTCCCTCTCTCTGTTCCTCCCCTGCTTGCTTGCTCTCTCTCTTTCTCTCAAAAAAATAAACATTAAAAAATATTTTTAAAGAGTCTGTTTTTTATCTTTTTCTGTTTGTTCATTTGTTTTATTTCTTAAATTCTGCACATAAATTAAGTCATATGATATCTGTCTTTCTCTGATTTGATCTACTTACCATTGTATCCTCTAGGTCCATCCACATCATCACAGATGGCAAGATTTCATTCTTTTTTATGGTTGAGTAATATTCCATTGTATGGTGTGTGTGTGTGTGTGTGTGTGTGTATGTGTGTGTGTGTGTGTCTATCTATGTCACATCTTTATCCATTCACTTATTTAAAAAGTATTTTTGTTAATGTTTATTTATTGAGGGAGAAACAGAGCATGAGAGGGGAAGGGGCAAAGAGAGTGGGAGATACAGAATCTGAAGCAGGCTCCTGGCTCCTAGCTGTCAGCACAGAGCCTGACGTGGGGCCCAAACCCACAGACCATGAGATCATGACTTGAGCAGAAGTCAGGCACTTAATCGACTGAGCCACACAGGCACCTCCCATTCATCTAAGATGGACACTTAGGTTGCTTCTATATCTTAGCTATTATTATTATTATAAGCTACTATTGTTAGCATTACTGCTGCAGTAAACACAGGGGTCCATATATCTTTTTGAATTACTGTTTTCATTTTCTTTCAGTAAATACCCAATAGTGGAATTACTAAGATCATGTGGTGATTGTATTTTTAATGTTTTGAGGAACCTCCATTCTATTTTCCACAGCAGTTGCACCAATTTACATTCCTACCAACCGTGCAGAGGGCTTCTTTGCTCCACACATCGCCAACACTTGTTTCTTGTCTTCTCAATACTAGTCATTCTGACAGGTGTGAGGTAATATCTCACTGTGGTCTTGATTTGCATTCCCTGATGATTAGTGACTGAACATCTTTTCACGTATCTGTTGGTCATCTGAATGCCTTTTTTTGAGAAATGTCTATTCAGTTTCTTTGCCTATTTTAAAATTGGATTATTTGCATTGTCTAAGTTCTTCATATATTTTGGATATTAACCCTTTACCCACTATATAATTTGCAAATATCTTCTCCCATTCAGTAGTTGCCTTTTTGTTTTGTTGATGGTTTCTTTTGATGTGCAAAAGCATTTTATTTTGTGGTAGTCCCAGTAGTTTAATTTTGCTTTTTTCCCCTTGCTAGAAGAGAGGTATCTTTGTTTTTGTTGTTTTTTTTTTTAATGTTTTATTTATTTCTAGGAGAGAGAGAGAGAGAGACAGCGTGAGCAGGGGAGGGTCAGAGAGAGAGGGAGTCACAGACTGAAACAGGCTCCAGGCTCTGAGCTGGCAGTCAGCAGAGAGTCCGATGCGGGGCTCGAACCCACGAACCGCGAGATCATGACCTAAGCGTAAGTCGGATGCTTAACCAACTAAGCCACCCAGGCGCCCCTAGAAGAGAGATATCTTAAAAAATGTTTCTGTAGCTGAAAACTATAGCTTTTTCTTAAAAAATAATATTGTACCAGCTGCCAACTGTACTGGCATTAATTCAATATTGGGCAGTTGAATTGAACATTTTTGCCTTTTAAGCTTCCACTTATCAAAAATGCCTGGTAGGGATGCTGTACATCTGCCCATATAGACAGAACCCTATTCAAGTCCCTTATGACACCTTTATCCAAATTTAGGCAGATAGTTCAGAGTCGTAGTGTAGCCACCAGGTTAAAAGTTCCATTCCAAACTCTTAGTAATAGAATAACAATTCTAATTAAGGTTTTTACATAACTTGCTTAGTTACTAAACTGATGTAGATTTTTTTTAGTCTAGATCTTAACTTCTAGTTAATTGTTATTCTTTTACAATAAATTGGGGTTTGTTTCCCTTTGGGGAGCCCTTATTAATACCACAGTTTTCACTCCTCAATTTACAGGATGTGTTACTTTTTTCCCCAATAGCTTTACTGAGGTATAACTGACGTGTAATAAACAGCATATATTTAAAGTGTATATTTTGATAAATTCTGACATATGTGAAGCCATCACAACAATTAAGACAGTAAAAGGTATCCATAAAACTTCCCCATGATCCTTTACCATCCCTTCCTTCTACCTTTCCCCTAGCCCATGAAGACACTGATCTATTTTCTTTTTAAGGAGACTTGTAAGGAAAGTGTTAAAAATGTGGCCTGGCTTCTTGCCCTTATAGTAACATGCAAAAGGAGAGAAATACATTGAGAACGGTTAAACAAAAAGGAACCAGCATCTGACAGTAACTGAAAAATCTCTGCCTCCCCAATTGCAAAAGATGCTAAAATTAAGAGATTCACTGCTGGGAAGGCATGATCTAGAAAAAAGGCTGAGGGTATGTATGATCTATAACCCTTTGCTGAAACCTGGGAAAGTTATCCAAAGATCAGAATATTTATTTGCAAGAGAGTAAGAGTGTTCTTTGTAGATCCTTTTACTCAAACCAGAGGTCCTCTAGTTTCAGGACATTGTCCTCCAGTCATCTTAGCAAATGTCAAAGGTACAGAAGGGATTATGTTGAAAGGTCTGTGGATATGACATTCGTATAACTGAGTGAAATCTTGTGAAATCCATGGAAGGCTTCCTGAGCAATTTATATTAGTGGAGACACTGACAGTTTAGATCAAAACGGACAGAGAATATGAAATGAAAAGAAGCTGCTTTGGGAAGGTTTTTGGCTATGAAAGTAATTTCTTATATAGATGTAGGGTTATTCAAGTTATCTATTTGTTCTTGAGTGAGCTCTGGTGGCTTCAAGGAATCTATCCATTTCTATAAATTTTATTTATTGATATAAGGTTGTTTATAGTATTCCCTTTTTATCTTTTGATATTTATAGAATCTGTAGTATTTTCATCTCTCTCCTTCCTTATATTGATAATTATGTCTTCTCTCATATTTCTCTGATTAGTCTGATTAGAGTTTAATAAATATTATTAAGCTTCTCAAAAATCCAGCTCTTGGTTTCACTGATTTTCCTCTATTATTATTATTTTTTAAATTTTGTTAATTTCAGTTCTGATCTTTTTATTTCCTTTTACTTAATCTGAATTTAATATTTTTTTTGTAGTTACTTAAGGCAGAAGCCATAGTCATTGTTTTGAGATCTTTTTCTTTTCTTCTATTTTTAAAATGTTTATTTATTTTGAGAGGGAGTGCATGAATGAGAGCAGAGGAGGGGCAGAGAGAGAGGGAGAGAGAATCCCAAGCAGGCTCGACATCCAGCACAGAGCTGGACAGGGGGCTTGATCCCACAACCGTGAGATCATGACCTGAGCCAAAATAAAAAGTCAGATGCTTAACTGACTGAGCTACCCAGGTGTCCTGAGACCTTTTTCTTTTCTAACACAGGAATTGAGTGCTATAAATTTCCACCCTAAGAAGTGCTTCAGTGACATTCTGCAAATTTTGATCCATTGTTCTGTTTGCATTTTTATTTAATTCAACATGTTTTTAATTTCTCTTTGCTTTCCTCTTTTACTCATTGGTTACTTAGAAGTATGTAATTTGGCTTCCAAATATTCAGTTTCCAGAGATCTTTCTGTTGGTGACTTATTTTTCTTTGTTATTGACTTCTAATTTAATTCTTTTGGGGTCAGGAAACATACTTTGCATGGGTCAAATTCTTTTAAATGTATTGAGATTTTTTCAAAGGTCTAGAATATGGTCTATCTTGGTAAATATTCCACTGAATTTGAAAAGAATGTTTATTCTGCTGTAGATGTCAATTAGATCAAGCTGGTTGATATTTCTCTTTAAATCTTACTGGCAATGATTTTTCTGTCTACTAGTTCTGTAAGTTATTGAAATCATGTTAATTCAAGTCAAAGGACATTAGTTCACTAATCTCCACTGGTGTCTCTGTGTGAGAGAAGGTGTTGAGTTGCTCCCAGGAGTGACTTAGGACTCCTTAAAATCTGGTTAGGCCCTTTAAGCTACCCATATAAATATGCCATCTAAATAAAAACTAAGTACTGTGAAAACACAGCTTCATGGCAAATTCTCTTTCCATTTCTTTCATTCCCTTGCAACATTATTGCTTTCCCTGTAATAGTTCTATATATAAATTCTGAACTTACCACTGTTGTAGTGATATATTAGTGCTTTTATGTGGTTCACATCCTTCAGTATTATATAAAAAAAGATTAGAATATTCCTGAAAGTTCTGAAGAAATATATGAAGAGACATAGATTGTCCAGTTTTTGAACACACAAACTAGATAAATGGTTTAGAGATTAGCTGCATTATGGTATACAACTGGGGTTCAAGAGAATAGTGTTTAGAAAAGCAAAACTTTCTGCTAAAAATAACATCTGGTTTTCTATTTTGTCCTTCACAGCTAACACAAATAACAGAGATAATTAAGAGCTAAATCTATTGTCTGTCTGCACTTTTGCATACCCAGGTATCTTACAATAACTTTTGGTATTTTGAATATCTATTTTTAAAATTTAGTTTGAATACTAAACTGATACATTTTTAAATCTCATGTAACTATTTATTTAGGTCAGAGAGATTTCATGAGAGTTACTATTTATATATGCTAAAGACCCCTCGGTCAATGCCAGGCTGTTGCATGTGGACAGTGTCTTGAATTATAGCACAGAAACTTTAATACCTACCTCAGGAATGATAGGAGTCTTAAATAGGTAGTCATATTTACTAAAGAAACCTAGAGTTTTCTTAGATTGCCAACCTTAGTAAGACAAGAAATGCCAGGGTGACAGAGTTTAAGTGGCTCTTTTCAGATATGTTACATTGATTCTCTATATTTAAGATGCAAAACAGTCTTCCATGAGCTATTTAATTAAGTGAAAGTAAGTCTAGTCCCCTTGGAACCGAATGGTTCAGTGAGCAAATACATATCAGTAAGTGAAGGAAGTGGGGTAAGTTATTATGTGCTTCTTAGACACAGTGACACTTTATAACCCCATATCAGGGATCCTAAACAGTGATTGGCTGAGAAAATTATCAAACTGAGTTTAAATTTCAGCAGGTACAAAACTGTCATGCAAAAGTCCAAGACAGAGAGCCACTCTCAGTCTTCAAAGAGAAAGATAAGAAATCCTGGATTTTCAAAGTCCCTTTGAAGGCTTTTAAGGTAAGATGAAACATCCTCTTTACTCAGAACCAACAGATTCCTGTAGAAATTTGAATTTCAGAGAAGACGCAGACTTGACTTTAAGAAGTGGATAACCCCGTGATTAGATTTTTCCCTTCTCTTTTGATTTGACAAATCAAGACTATGTATTAAAAATAATGGAAAATTATGTGGTAAGGAATGCTAACCCCATCTAGTATCTTCATCACTGAAGAATAGGAATTTTTTTTTACAGCCACTGTGTTAAAGTATCAGTTGCTAATAGTCAGAAAAGGTATATTAAAAAAAGAAGCAAATATTTTAATCTAAAATATTAACAACAGAATGAGTGGTTAGAATACGCATAATTCACAAAAGCTCCATTATTGTTATTTTTATCTAGAAAAACCATCTTTCAGAATTTTTAATCTAAAGACACTTTTTTGGCCTCACCAATGCAATATAAGATGTGATGCGATTTAGTAAAAAAGGAAAGAAACAATCTCTTCCTCTCAAATAGTAACAATAGTGACATTTAAACACTGACTCTGTTAGGAAATAAATGTGGATTTAGGAATTTTATTCAACACTTTATGGTACCTTTACTCCGAAGTCTGGCTAATCCACTCAGTGATAAGCCCCACGAAGGTAGGGCTCATATCTATTTCCAGGGCTCAGTATCTAGCCCACATTAGGTCTTCAGAGTGAATGAATGAATGAATGAATGGAGTCCCAGTTTACATTTAATTTTTTGATCCCTAAAAAAATCAACTTTCCACCTAAAAGATTATATTCTTTTCTTGCCAATTGACATAAAGGGTTTTCAAAGCTAGATTATAATACTTATACTTAGGATATCTGGAGATTCTGACCTCTTTCATGTACTTTTTCTGTTTCACGATATAATAACAGGTTTGGAAAATGAAAGAGGTTTCAAGTTGACAAAACTGGGGCCATTTCTATAGCAGTCTTTTGAGCTATTCATCTACCTGTGGATATAGTGGCAAGCATCATGGTACATTATGCAATCATTCTGGAGTGGATTTGAAAGAGAGCCAAAGTAGTCAGGTTGCTGGATTGTAGTTTAGAAATGGGATGCACATAACCCTGACCTTCACTACAGGTACCTTTCTAGGACACCATGTTTCTTCCAAATCACAGTGTAGACCAGCCTTCCGCAGTCTATGTAATAATTAGGTTTGGAACTTCAAAGTACAGTATAACCCCTGCTTCCTAAACAGCCATCCTTTAACATCTATGCCTCAGAATTCTGTATTATACTTGTCCTGAGGTCACCTCAGCTTCATTTTTCTTTGAACGTTTTATTTATTTCTGAGAGAGAGAGAGATACAGCGTGAGCAGGCGAGGGTCAGACAGAGAGGGAGATACAGAATCTGAAGCAGACTTCAGTCTCCGAACTAGCTGTCAGCACAGAGCCCGACGGCGGGGCGCTGGAACCCACGAACTGTGAGTTCATGACCTGAGCCGTAGTCAGATGCCCAACTGAGACTGAGCCACCCAGGCGTCCCCCCTCAGCTTCATTTTTAACCCGCAGTATTTTTAAAGGAGGTCTAGCTATTCTTGGCTTTCTACTGAATGACTTTAAGAGTAAGCCCTCTTTTCTTCCAGAAACCCTATCCTCTCTCCTGTAAGGAATTGTCAATAATTCTATGACAGTTGATATTCACTGAAGTTTTATTATGTTTCCACTATCAACATTAAATTAAATCAAAGCTATTTTATGAAATGGAATATTGTAATCTATAAGCCCGGAGGGAGTTCATGAATTAGGAGTAAAAGTCTTTTTCCCTTTCTGTAGTAATAGCATCATTACATCAAAAAATACAACTTTCAGTAATAGCAATTTAAATTTTTGATTCACATGGACTACATTCCAGCTAGCTAGCTAGCTATCGTACCATTTTTAATGTGAATTTTAACAAGAATAAAGGATCATGTTTTTAGAAGTTCCACATAGGGGCACCTGGGTTGCTCAGTTGGTTAAGCATCCGACTTCAGCTCAGGTCATGATCTCATGGTTCGTGGGTTTTAGCCCTGCACCAGGCTCTGTGCTGACAGCTAGCTCAGAGCCTGGAGCCTGTTTCAGATTCTGTATCTCCCTCTCTATCTGACCCTCTGCTCATGCTGTTTCTCTCTCTCTCTCTCAGAAATAAATGAAAAAAAAAAAAAAAAGAAGTTCCACATAATAATTGCTATCATTTATTAAGGGATTGCTAAATACCCAGAATGGTACTAGGTTGTGCTTATACTAATAAGTATTTATTCACCAACAATTTTTTTAAAAACATGTATTTGTCTACTGAGGTTGGAATACCGTGATCACCAAGACATTCTCTTAGACCTCAGGAACTGTCAGTAGGTCAGGGGAACATATAAGTAGCCAGGCCCTGTTCAAACAGTGCAATATGTTATCAGTGAGATTTGCAGAAGGTACAAGGTGTAAAGATGATAGAAACATCAAATCCCCTTTGATGTGGAGTCAGAGAATGATTCTCAGAGAAGATTCTTCTGCTAAGGAAATTGGGATAATACTGAAGCACAGGTATTATTATCCCATAAGGAGGAAACAAACAAAGACTTAAT
Organism: Hyaena hyaena; assembly: GCF_003009895.1. NCBI lineage: Eukaryota > Metazoa > Chordata > Mammalia > Carnivora > Hyaenidae > Hyaena > Hyaena hyaena. Next base: position 39,301 of record NW_024082550.1, read on the forward strand.
AAAACTACTTAAATTTCTCAAGCTCATGCATCAAGTAGCAAAGGCAGAACTTGAACCCAGGTCTCTAAATCCAAACTCCATTTTCCTTCCATTGGCCAAGGCTCCTTGATGCTACTAACTTCTTTCCTTTAGAGTCTACATACAGCCACTTGTATGGATTTGGCGTGGGGATGATAAATGATTCATCTTTTAAGCATAATCTTAGAACTGGTTAATACTTAATTAAAACTATTCAGAAGAAATGTTATTACCATTAAGAATAACAAGACAAAATTATGGTTATGCCCTTTGCAACTACACAACTCTGTCTCTTCATTGGCATAGAGAGAAAAAAAATCTAGTTAGCAACCTCAGTGCTAAGCTTGATGATGCATCCTGTATGACCCTGTGAGCATTCCAAGTACGTTATGGAACACTGAGTCTTGACAGCCTTCTTGCCCAGGAAAAAGACAAATGCTTCTTGACCAAAATAATACCTTATTATTAGTGATTATCATCTTTTGCCTTATAAGTAATTCCATGCTGTTCTTTTTTTTTTTTCTTTAAAAACAGATTGATTAATATTCCTAAAGAAAATGAAGATAATTATATATTTTTGCATTTGGTCAGCAGCATGGGCCATTCCAGTAAGTATGTGTTCCTCAGAAAATCTCCTTACTTTCCTATCTCTTTTAACCTAACATCAAATAATGTATATTTCTTTAAGACTTTGAAGATAAGTTGTGCTTAAATATCTAGATTTGCATGAAAAACTTTACAAGTTATTTTTGGGGATCTCCACAAATCCAAATACGCACTCCAATTCATGCTCCCATTACTTGAATTGGAACTCAAGTCTTGTCAGATGGATTATTACTTTTAAGATTCATTCAGATTAGGGGCACCTGGATGGCTCAGTCGGCTGAGTATCTGACTCTGGCTCAGGTCATGATCTCGCCATTCTGAGTTCAGGTCTCACATCAGGCTCTGTGCTGACAGCTCAGGGCCTGGAGCCTGCTTCAGATTCTGTGTCTCCCTCTCTCTCTGCCCCTCCCTCACTCATGTTCTGTCTCTGTCTCTGTCTTTCTCTGTGTCTCTCAAAAATGAATGAACATTAAAATTTTTTTTAAAAAATTCAGAATAAAATTCATTCGGATTGTTCTCTCTTTGGCTGCATGTATAGTAAAATTTGAACATTACAGAGAAGATTAGCATGGACTTGCACAAGGATAACACACAAATTTGTAAAATTCATTCAAATTAAGTAACATTTAATGTCAAAAAGTTATGAAGACTTTAGTCATCTTTGCTCATGCCCCATAAATTTCATTCTAACATCAATGAAGGCTGCAATTTTAGGAAGTTCTCAAGAAATGAAAATAGGAAAAAAAATCAGATTTTTTCAACATAGGAGAAAATATTTCATTCAGATACTTATTATTTTTAATGCTTATTGGGGAAAATTTGGAATACACAGATAAACACCAAGAAAGAAAAAGTCAGGAAAATTAAACCATTTGTAATTGTATTAGCCAGCTGCTATAGTTAATGTTTTGGTATGTTTTCATCATATCAAACACATTGGTATTTATGTAATTAAGAATTTTCTCAACTATTTCAAATGTACTCCTGAAGGACACAGAAGTAGCAAATTACTTGCTTTTGTTTTTGCACTGGCTCTTGTCAGATCTGATATTCTCTTCAGGGCTTTAGCCAGGATTATACTTAAGGTGGGTCTTGTGCCAGTGTGGGAGGCTTGGTACAGAAACACCAAAGGTCTATCTCCTCATTTTTATAAAAGACAGTTCTCCTGAGATAAATAGTCTGGTAATAGTTCAACAAAATTGGTAATACCATGGTGAAAAATATCTGTATGCCCAGTTAAAATTCTACATAAGCTATGTAACAAGCCACTTTTGTTTTCTACCTAATTAGATTGTAACTTGGCCTTTGTGTTCTATATTTTTTCTTCATTTGGGGGAAAATGTGTGTCTGTGTGCGTGTGTGTGTGCATGTGTGCATGCATGCATGCACACAAAATCAGAATGTTTTCAATTTACAATAATTTCATTTTGGTAGGTTCCTCAAATCAAGCCACTGGAGAGACCTGCTGTTGATAAATCTGTGAATGTAAATCTTCTAGAAAAAGCAAAAGTGCCAATACAGGTATAGGATATAAAATGTGTTTCTAAGCTGTTCTTAAAATTCTATTAACTTCCAGAAAATTGATGCTTATATTTTCAGTTTGTTGATCTCCAAGATGATATCTACAAGTTATTTTGAATTGTTTTTCTTTTCCAGGATGAGTTAAATGCCAATGACACCAACAAAGAAGGTGGTGTCCTCCATGAAAATGAAAGAGGAAGGCAACAGTATGTCAAAGATGGTTACAAAGGAGAAAAAAATGACTCTGAGTGGGCAGAAGTAGGAGGGAAAATTTCCTCTACACATCCCATGTTAGTAATTGAAGAGGGGAATACTGAAGATCAAAATGGGGTCACAGGAAAACTAGAAACATATGGTTATGATGGTCCACATGGAAAAGAAGGTAGCACCACAGCAAATGGCATTTGGGGACAAGAAAGCATTATCGACAATGCTGGAATTGTAAATGGGAGCAATATTAATAGAAATACTGATAAGAATTCAAACAATGGGGATGCTGGAGATGCAAGTCAGAGTGAGGATGCCACTGTTGTCCAAGCAGATGGACATCAAATAGCTGGAAGCAAAAACAGTACAGGCCATGAGAATGAAATAAATAGGAATTCCTGTGGAAGTGAAGGCAATACAAGTGAAATAACACCTCAGAGAGAAGGTGAGGGAAATTGGAATCAGGAGGCAGGAGTAACACCAGGGGGAAGTGGCGCTGGCAATGGAGGAGATGCTGGCCTGGATAATTCTGATGGGAGTCCCAGTGGGAATGGAGCAGAGGAGGATGAAGACAAAGGCTCTGGTGATGATGAAGGTGAAGAAACAGGGAATGGAAAAGAGGACACTGATAGCAGCAAGGGCCAAGAGGGTCAGCCTTCTGGAAAAGAAGATAACGATAATAGCTTAGGTCAAAATTCAATGAGTAGTGAAGATTACGACCCTCAAGACAAAGAAGATCCCCATGGCACTGATGGAGACAACACTTCCAAGAGTGAGGAGGATTCTGATAGTATTCCCAAAGCCAAACATAGCCAAATAATAGAAGACATGCAAAAACCCAATCACAGAGAAAACAAAGCTGTGGAAAAGAAAATCACTGATAAATTAGAGCCAAGTGCTATTGGGAAGAGGCAAGATAAGGTTAGTTCGTGAAGCTGATTTCTTTCAATGGCAGTTTAAATTCTCCCTCTTCATTCACTGATGGTAACATAAAAATAAATCATAATAGGCATTCATCTATTTTTTCACTGAAGTTACTTGAATATTTAATGGAAAAGTTAGAGTTCTTATTAGACTTTGATACAGAACAATTTTTAAAAGCAGATATTTCTGAAATTTGGCTGCAAGTCTACTGCTCAATAACTGGTGTACCACGTAACTGTTCACAAAAGTTCCTACTGAGTAAAAATGTGAATGAGTTGTCTTATAATCTAAATACCAAAGTTCTCTCAAGTGAATAAAGCACATTTTCACAGTTTATGTTCATATGTTACAATGTATTGGAAGCTGAATTTCTGTTCTTCTGGTCACCTTCCCCAGTCAGATTTCCTCAGACCAACACAGTTTAGCAAGAGAACATCCACTAATCAATCATTCTTTTTTCCATATTTCCACAGGGAATAGAAATGGAAGGTCCCAATAGTGGCAACAGAAACAATATAACCAAAGAAGCTGGGAAAGTCAGTGAAGATAAAGAGAGTAAAAGACAACTTGTAATGGTCATGGGCAAAGGAAATGTCAAGACACCAGGAGAGATTGACAATGTACAAGGACCTGGTCAGAAATCAGAACACGGAAGTAAGGTTGCACAGAGCAAAACAGGTAGTGACAGTACTAGTGATGGATATGACAGTTATGAGTTTGATGATAAATCCATGCAAGGAGACGATCCCAACAGCAGTGATGAGTCTAATGGCAATGATGATGCCAATTCTGAAGGTGACAATAACAGTGATAGCCGAGGAGATGCTGGTTATAACTCTGATGAATCAAAAGATAATGGCAATGACAGTGACTCAAATGGAGGAGATGATGATGACGACAGTGACAACACATCAGATGCTAATGATAGTGAGAGTGATGGCAATGGTAACAATGGGAGCAGTGACAATGGCAAATCAGACAGCAGCAAAGGTAAATCAGACAGTAGTGACAGTAGTGACAGCAGCGATAGCAGTGACAGTAGTGACAGCAGCGACAGCAGTGATAGCAGTGATAGTGACAGCAGCGACAGCAGCGACAGTAGTGACAGCAGCAACAGCAGTGACAGTAGTGACAGCAGTGATAGTGACAGTGACAGTAGTGACAGCAGTGACAGCAGTGATAGTGACAGTGACAGTAGTGACAGCAGTGACAGCAAATCAGACAGCAGCGACAGCAGTGACAGTAGTACTAGTAGTAACAGCAGTGACAGCAAATCAGACAGTAGTGACAGCAGTGACAGTAGCGACAGCAGTGACAGCAAGTCAGACAGCAGCGACGGCAGTGATAGCAGCGACAGTAGCGATAGCAGCGACAGCAAGTCAGACAGCACTGATAGCAGCGACAGTAGTGACAGTAGTGACAGTAGCGACAGTAGCGATAGCAGCGACAGCAAGTCAGACAGCAGTGACAGCAAATCAGACAGTAGTGACAGCAGTGACAGTAGCGATAGCAGTGACAGCAAGTCAGACAGCAGTGACAGCAGCGACAGCAGTGACAGCAGTGACAGTAGTGACAGCGAGTCAGACAGCAGTGATAGCAGCGACAGCAGTGACAGTAGTGATAGCAGTGACAGCAGTGATAGCAGTGACAGCAGCGACAGCAAATCAGACAGTAGTGACAGCAGTGACAGCAGCGACAGCAGTGACAGCAAGTCAGACAGCAGTGACAGCAGTGATAGCAGTGACAGCAGTGACAGCAGTGATAGCAGCGACAGCAGTGACAGCAGTGATAGCAGTGATAGCAGCGACAGCAGTGACAGTAGTGACAGCAGTGACAGCAGTGACAGCAGTGATAGCAGTGACAGCAGCGACAGCAGTGACAGCAGTGACAGCAGTGATAGCAGTGACAGTAGTGACAGCAGTGACAGCAGTGATAGTAGTGATAGTAGTGACAGTAAATCAGATAGCAGTGACAGCAGTGACAGTGATAGCAGTGACAGCAGTGACAGTGATAGCAGTGACAGCAGTGACAGTGACAGCAACGATAGCAGTGATAGCAGTGACAGTGACAGCAGTGACAGCAAGGATAGTAGTGACAGCAGTGACAGTGCATCTGATAGTAGTGAGGGTACCAACAAGAGCAAATCTGGTAATGGCAACAATGGAGGTGACAGTGATAGTGACAGTGAAGGCAGTGACAGTAATCACTCAACCAGTGATGATTAGAACAAAGTAAAAGCCCACAAGATTTTTTGGGGGAAAGTCCAGTGAGTAATTTATAGGAAATGAAGATTTCTAAGGAAGGAAAGAAAGGGGAGATATAAACAAAAGATGTAAACATTCACAGAAACAGTGAGAGAAATAGTCAAATTGTCAGATTTGGAACCAAGTCCCCACACCCTCAGGAGAGAATCTGAATGCATGATCTTTGGTATGTGCATGTTAAAACACATTCTGAAAAGATTCTGTTAAAAGTATACATCTAAACATAAAAGAAGAATTAAAATATTTTTTAATACTTTACATAGAAACCTCGAGTAATCACGTACTACATGATAACTTCAATTTAAATGCCAAGTGTTTCAGGAAATACAGCGGGTAAACACATCTTAAAACCAACCTGTGGCGTTGCTTTAATCTTTCAGTAATTATACATTCCGGATAGATGGTCTGCTTTCTGCTGAGTAAAAGATGCTGTTACCGTGATATTCAGCTTGGCTACTCATTCATTTGCTTGTTCTAAGGAAGAAATAAACTTGTAACATGAAAAAGAAATGCAGCAACTGAACCTATCTGGACCATGGGAATAATCTATGTCATTATTGAATGGAATAAGTACAACTTAGAAAACATTTAAAGAGTGCTAGTCAGAAAATAAGTCAGAGGCTGGTTTACATAACAATCTGATGTATAGTATTACATTACTGCAAAGCACTGAGAATTTAGCATAATGTTCCTAAAACTATTGACAAAATTGATGCAGTGCTTAGAACAGTGTCTTACCTCCAGTAGCACTCTCCAAATATTAATAAATAAATGATACATGAAGGAAGGACTCTTAAGAGCTCGTTCACTTTTTGAACTCTATGTTCAGAGATCTGTTAAGTGGATTCAGTATTTTTCTACTTTAGTCTCACCAAGTCAAACTTGGTTCACATTTCCCTTTTAAAACCCTACATGTCCAAACTCTCAAATCAGATCCTGACATTCCCTTCTCACTGTTAATCTCTTTAATAAAGCCAACAGTTGCAGCTAGGTAATGCTTTGGAAATTACTCTTCTTTGAGAGGCATATAAGCGACTATAATCTGAGCATGGATTGTTCTACTTTTGCATGAATTAGGGTAATTCTTAGTTTTGAGGTGAAGCCCAAACCCTAGAACATGAGGATTTCAAAGGTATATGCAACTAAAATGTGATAATTAATGGCGGGGGGAGATAGAATTTGTCATCCAAACTAGGAAGTGTTTGAGAGTGAAGAGGATGCTATCAATAATTACCTGGGTACAGGAGGTAGGTGTAAATTGAGATTGTTCAGCAATACTGGGAGACACAGTAAACCATAAACCTTTAAGGTATTTTTCAAGATTTAGTACAGATGATTCGTAACTTCCCTCTTTCCCTTTAGGCAATTATTTTAGGTTTATCTAATTTAAAGGTAAAAACATATGTAGCAAAATTCTGAATAAAACTTCTTTGATGCTAATTTTCAACCAGTCCTCAGTTGACAATTTTCTAATGTTAGGTATATTTTATAGAGAGTTTCAGTAGGTTTTGTTTCTACCTTCTTTCTCCTTTAGTGCAAGAGTTTCTTAGTTGAGATCAATATTACAAGGAATATTGCTGAAGGCTTTAAAAATGCTACTATTCATAAACTATTCATACTCATAATACTGTAACATTTCAGGTCCCTACTATATTATAATCATGTAAATGTCTCCAAACTTCTTTCCTTAAAATATGCTCTAGATTTTTAAGTTCATTAGGCTTCAGCTTTGTTTTTGTCTTTTTTTAATTTGTAAAGTGTGGCTTCTAATACCTGGGTCACCTATTTTTAAAGATTGTTATGAGCATTAAGTCAGGAAATGGATGTGGAATCTTTGTAAATTATACAAATTATGTAAATTAAAGAGAATGAATTTTGAATTTTGGTGTTACAATAAACCTCTATTTATGTGACTATTCACAAGGAAAACTCCCTTAATCTTAATGGGTTTACAAGTCCCTACTCCTTACAACACATTTTAGCTGTTTTTAATTGAAAAAATAATATGTATATGTACAAAACAAAAATTTCAAACACTATGAAAAGGTATAAAATTATTAAATCTTCATCATCCCAGATTTCTAGTCCCCTACTTCTCTTCCTTGAGGCAATTCCCATTACTAATAACTTGTGAAACTTTACAGAAATATTCTATGTACATATAAACACCTATGTTCCTCCCCGCCACCTTTTTTTTTTTTTTTTGAGAAAGAGAGAGAGAGAACATGTGAATGGGGAAGATAGGCAGAGGGAGAGAAAGAATCTTAAGCAGGCTCAATGCTTTGTCCAATGCTGAGCTCCATCCCACAACACTGGGATCAGGATCTGAATTGAAAACAAGAGTCAGCTGCTCAGTTGATTGAGCCACCCAGGTGCTCCACATATGTTGCCCTTTTAAAAGGCAAAAGATTTATACGACCTGAAGAGAAACCAGAGTATGTTCCCCTTTTAAAAACACATGGAAGTCTATTATACACAGTGCACTTGTATTACTCTTTTTTAACCTAAGAGTGTACCTTGAATATTCATAGCACAGAGATTGACATTTTTCCCCACAGTTGTGTTGTATTTCATTTTAAGCGGCTATAGATATTTAATCTGTCCCTTTTTTCCATCATTTCTTAAGCCATTTCTGATGAGAGTCTCTGCAGGTAAATACCCTGTTAATAGCTCAGGCTGCATAAACTCCCAACCAGTTCTTAAAAAGACTTCACCTTAAGTATATGGGGGATAAAGGAGATGCTCAGAATCTAGGGCTGATGTCAAAAACAATGAAGGAAGACTATGATCCTGATTTTCTATTATAATATCTACAATTACCACTGGATCTTCAAGGCAAAAATAAAAGTGACCCTCTAAAAGGATGTTTCAAGAGTAGATCCTTCGAATATAAGAAGTCTGATATTAGAAAACAATATCTGTTTTGTGTTATTTTCTGGAATAAGATTAGTAAGCTATCTGCTAATATTGCCCATGGCAACAGTATTTTTTAAATTACTTTTCATTTAGTGTCATGAAATCAATTTAGTGACTCATGTCATACATTTTATAAAATAAGAGAATAAAAAGGAAAAATCTTAGAGCATCATAGGTAGTATTTTATGAAACCTAACAATATTTGCCTCTCCATGCATACATACACACACAATATCTAAGTATGCATATACTAAGACATGATTTAAAATATTGTTCTGACTTGCTGTAGTAAAAAAAAAAAAAAAGATTTGAAAGCCATTGGTTTAGAGAAGAATTATAAAGCATTACAGCTGCTAGTTGTCATTTCATATTCACTTTCTACATTCACTTTTCTCTTTACAAACCTGTATATTTCTTTCCCACTTGACACAGTGGTTTAAGAAGAAATAAAAAAATAGTGGTGTATGTATAGGAGGTGGGAAAAGTGGTGATGGGGGGATGGGTTTTTGGGGGGATGGGTTTTTGGATTTATTTGTGCTACAGGAAAAGAGCTGAGGTAACACTGCCATCTTTTGAACAAGAGGCTATCATGGTGACTTTGCTGAGGATTCAAGTTTTTTATTTGGTGACATGGTGACATGGGTTACTCTGTATCTGACTAAAGATGAATGATCGTAAAATTGGCTCTCAGCAGTTGTCTTATCCTAAGAATAAGGATAAGATATTTAACCTAGGAATTCCTTCCGCACCTGCTCATACCACAAATCAGAAAATGTAGTAAGGGTTTTGTTTGTTTATAAAATATGGTTTTTAAAAAAATTTTTTTAATGTTTTATTTATTTCTGAGAGAGAGAGAGAGACAGCGTGAACAGGGGAGGGTCAGAGAGAGAGGGAGATATAGAATCCGAAACAGGCTCCAGGTTCTGAGCTGACTGTCAGCACAGAGCCCGATGGGGGACTCAATCCCACAAAGCATGAGATCATGACTTGAGCCGAAGTTGGAATGCCTAACCGACTGAGGCACCCAGGCACCCCCTATAAAATATGTTTCTTAAAAAAGTTTATAAAAAGGTAACCTTTAGAGAGTCATATCTACCCATATAAATACATTTTAAATTATTAACTGAAAAGGGATTTCCCAGAAGTCAAAATTGTTTTATGCTTTGTAATGGAAGTTCTGAAAAACTTTGGACCAAAATAGCTAGGAACAATTTTCCTCTCCCTAAAAGGAGCAGGAATAGAATGGTCTAGTCATAGATGAAAATATCATTGTGTTCTCACAGTGGTCCATTCACTGCTGCTTGCAAGCAAATCCTCTAGAGGATGAAACAAGTCAATAACAAAATGTTCCCAATCTCCTCCCTCTGCACAGGAACCTTGGGTTCATATGCTAAAAAATAAAAGTTAATCCCTACAGTACTCTCATGTAGCTCAGAAAAATGGTTTAAAGTGTAAAGATCACAATATGTTGGACCCTGTGTGTTTTCTAGTAGTTTGCACAGTCCCAGCTCTGCTGAAATGCTGTATTTACAGAGAGCTTTCTCAGAAGGTGCTTCTCTTACTCCTAAGTCCATTATTTTGGGCTTTGCCACTGGTTATATGCCTTCTTCTTTTACCCTTTCCTTCTTTTCCTCCCTAGTATTTTTCTCTTCAAAGAGATGAAGAAATTGTGGCAAGGAAATCCCTTGTCCTTTGCAGAATTTAGTTCCTGGGTGCCTCCCCGTGTGAGGCCCCAGGCTAACCCCATAGTCAGGGACTGCCAGGCCTGAGCTTATAGCATGGCCTTTTCCCCTGCTTCCACCTTTCAGTTTCAACTAGATGGGACCCAGCTCCAACTCCCTATTATTTTCCTCACTTGAACCCACTGAATCTTTCCTTGCTATCCCAACTCCACCTATCTTCAATCTTAATGAAAGCAGAAAATACTTAGGCTGTAACAGAGTTAAGCTTGGCACCAAATCACTTCTTGTCAACATTATCCTAATATCCTGATTCCAGTAAGTAGACTCTTTCGTCATCCCCAAATGACAATCTCCTTTAATCTTTCTAACTGGGCTTCTGCATAACCTTCTCCTCATGTTCTAGTATACTGATTAGAAGTGTCTCAGCCCAATCAGCCTAAGATCACCAACAAATCTGTTGTCTGATACAATCAGGCTTACTGACCTGATGTGAGGAAGGAGACTGTATATAAGAGCAACCTCCAGTATCTAGGCAAACAAAGAAAAAGAAAGAACTATTACAGGAACTTGGGAAAGGGTAAAATTTAGGTGATATTTAAATGAAGTAGTGTTTAAGAGGCTCAAAGCAAAGCAGGATTGTGGCTAAAGGATTCATCACTAGGTCTGGACTGTGAGGTAGACCCATGCTCCATTGTCCTTGGAAAGTGCAGTTAAGATGGATGTGGACTTTTCGGATTCTGTGTCTCTTTTGCTCTCTGCCCCTCCCCCGCTCACACTTGGTCTCTGTCCCTCATAAAAAAAATATATATATATATATATTTTTTAAAAAGATGGATGTGGACTGCTGTATTCAGAGACCCCTTATATGAACCTCTGCATCTAGGCAGTACATTGAGACTGATTGTCTGTGTCCAAGGGCCTCAGATCCTTCAGGCAAGAGTGTTTCTTAAAAATTTTTATTGATAGAATTTTAAACATCAGAGTCTCTAATAATCTATAATTTTAGGGAATAAAGTTTCTTAGTGACTAAAAACACAGAAGTCATTCAAAGTAGAGGGTTATGTCATTTTTCAGTGTCCTTGAGAGTGAGATTTTTTTTTCTGTTAATTTTTCAGCTGGCTTTAACTGTGTCTGTTATTCTAGTCTGATAAATGGTGGGTAGAGTTCTACTCATCCAGCCCAAACTAATTTTTATCTTCTTAGGAGATATGTTTCTGCTAAAACCAAGACTCTGCTTATCTTGCTAGTCTTTTCCCTCAAATCTGGCAGAACTCTTTAATGGTTGCCTGTTCTTTAAATATTGCCCATTCTATTTCACCACCTTTGATTAAAATTTTTTAATGTGTTATTTAGTTTTTGAGAGGGGATGGGGAGAGAGGGAGAGAGAGAACAAGGAGAACAAGTGTGAGAGTGGCAGAGAGGAAGGTTCTGTGTAGGCTCCAGGCTCTGAGCTGTCAGCAGAAAGCCCAACGTGGGGCTTGAGTTCTTGAACCCTGGATCATGACCTGAGTGGATGTTTAACTGGCTGAACCACCCAGGCACCCCTATATCACCACCTTGTGACTTTACATCAATCCTATGATTTCTGCTTTTTTTCTTTGATTACTCTTTGTACCCTGAACACACACTGTTATTTCCTCTTAGTCCCAGGGTTTTGCACACAAATTGCCCTGTTTAAACTCTGCAACATGGCACTTCTCCACTGCCATTTCTCACTGCCTCATGGAGATAGGGAAATCCATGTTTTGTCTCCTTTCTGTCTACTCCATTTAGCTATTAGAGGCCCACAATAATTGGTCAAGTTCTGGTAGTTAACAGTTCCCATCTCTAACTGAGCTTGAGGCCTCTTCTAGAGGTCAAATTGTTGTGCACTAACTTTGTAGATGTTTTCTTCTCAGAAATCTCTCTAACTCTAGGTTTCTGAAGTTTAAGTCTTAATTTTTACGTATGTCTCCTCACCTTTTTTGGTTTTTCTTAAGAACAGTTAAGAGTCTGATGTTTATAACTAGTTCTGGCTGTTATCTTTTGGTAAAGCTCAAATTGTTGTCAGTCATTATCTGCCAGTTGTTAGGATTGACTTTCATTTTCAAGAAAGTAGATAAAGAAATGTAACTGTTTTGTTCAAGGAGGAAATCTTATCACAGTCTTCTTTTCCATTCTGACTAGAACCAGGATAAACAAGATAAGGAAACTACAAAAACAATCAGAAAAAAAAAATCCATTTTAGTCTTCATGGCTCTACACTTTAGTAAAAGACGGACATCTTGAAACAAAATGGCTGTTGATAAGTAACCTTACCCTAGATGTATCAGATAGATAAGCAATAACTCAATAATATTATAGTTGTGAATACATAAATTTAGTCAAATGTCTTCTCCCTTACCTTCTTTACTTATCTCCAGAGGAGTGTTTGATGGGGAAATGTCCCAATCCAGGATGTCTATGGCTAGAGCTTTGGCAACACCATTGACAACAACTTTAACTTTTTAGAACTTTGAAATAATTTTATCCACTTATAGGTGCATATAGTATCTACACCAGTGCTAATCAAAATGTGGCCAGTGGAGTAGTTACAACCTGTAAACTGTTTTTGTTAGAGTTTAGAAGAACAGGAATTGAGAATAAGCTTTTATAACACTTATACCAACTTGACATTGCCATGAAACCCAAGTGTGATAATTTTTCTAGTAATTCATTTTCATTGTATTTGTATAAGCATAAATTCAGGAAACATGTGGGAATGGATACTAAGGATGTGGGATAACAGTAGAAAGAACATAAAATTGGATCAGGCTGAAGTTATTGATATGGGCTCACTAAGCAGAGATTCTGCATTTAATATTGCAGTTCAGTAAGTTAGAAAGTACTGTAAGAGTCCAGCTTGTTGGTTGATTGAAACATGGACAAGAAGGTGATGCACAGTGAGTGAATTGGAAATGCCTGACCTCCCTTGAATTGATGTAAAGGAAGGGACTCATAAATTCAGGGAGACTGAAATTTTGGAGTGGATTTGTCATTTAAGATTTACTCACCTATACTGGAGGGTCTAAAAGACATACCTTCATCAATACTTTGAGAAATACATTTTTAAGGGGAGCCCAGCATCACCGAAAATCTCCATGATCACTCTTCTCTATAAATCAGACTTTACAGTGGGAATCTCAGCCATTCAATTTGAAGCCTAAGTGCAATGAGGATAATTAGATCCCTGAGGTGGCAGAGGCCAAGTGGTGGCACTCAACTGCCAAAGGTAAGGTGGGTATGGTTACTGTATTGGAAAGCAAAGTCAAAATAGCAATTGAAATTATCTGACTTGTGTAGATGTATAGTATTGGCTAGTTGATTATGGTGCTCCTAGAAGCGAAATTTATGGTGAGCCTAATACATTCTTTATCTGTATAAGCAGAAAAGTTCTATGTCAAAAGTCCAATTCAAATAATGAAAACAGAGATTTACACTTCCTCAATCAATTCCCAGACTTGAAATGGTTTACAGATCCAGAAACCCTTGAGGAAGGACTTTAAATACACTACCAGAAACTTAAACTGCTGATCTTTCTCCTAGCCTTCCCCAAAGGGACCTATGGCCTATTACCAGGGTAACTGTATATCACTGGGGAAAATAAAGCAATGAGACATTGTGGAGACTACAGAACACTGACTCTAAACAGACACTGATTCTAGGAGACTCAAAATGTCACTGCGGCCCACCAGTCAGAGCAGGGCTAATTGCAGTCAGGTGAACAATTAGCTCAGGTCCATCTCACAGTGGGTCCAGTGGGTCCTCAAACTCATTCTGTCATTATATCCCCAATTGCAAGACTTATAATTGGAGTAAACATGCTAGCAGATGGCAGAATCCCCACACTGGTTTCCTGACCTGTAGTGAGAAAGTCCAGTGGAAGCATTAGAACTGATTCTACCTAGAGGCGCCTAGGTGGTTCAGTTGGTTAACCGTCTGACTTCAGCTCAGGTCATAATCTCATGGTTCATGAGTTTGAGCCCTGCATCAGGCTCAGAGCCTGGAGCCTGCTTCAGATTCTGTGTCTCCCTCTCTCTCTGTCCCTCCCCTGCTCATGCTGTCTCTCTGTCTCTATCTCAAAAACAAACATTAAAACAATGGAAAAAAAACATTTTGTCTTCCATAGTTTATTTTTAAGTTGGTTTCCATATAACACCCAGTGCTCATCCCAACAAGTGCCCTCCTCCATGCTCATCACCCCCCTTCACCCCCCTCATCAGCCCTCAGTTTGTTCTCAATCTTCAAGAGTCTCTCATGGTTTGCCTCCCTCCCTCTCCCCAACTGTTTTTTTCCCCTTCTCCTCCCCTATGGTCCTTTGTTAAGTTTCTCCTGATCCACTTATAAGTGAAAACATATGGTATCTGTCTTTCTCTGCCTGACTTATTTCGCTCAGCATAACACCCTCAAGGTCCATCCATGTTGCTACACATGGCCAGATTTCATTCTTTCTCATTGCCATGTAGTATTCCATGGTATAGATAAACCACATCTTCTTGATTCATTCGTCCATTGATTGACATTTAGGCTCTTTCCATGATTTGGCTATTGTTGAGAATGCTGCTATGAACATTGTGGTACATGTGCTCCTATGCATCAGCACTCCTGTATTCTTTGGGTAAATTCCTAGCAGTGCTATTGCTGGATCATAGGGGAGTTCTATTGTTAATTTTTTGAGGAACCTTCACACTGTTTTCCAGAGGGGCTGCATAATTAAAAAAAAAAAAACCACATTTAAAAAAAAGAACTGACTCTACCTAGGAAAATGGTAAGTCAAAAGTGATACTGCATTCCTGGAAGGTTACAGAGGTTAGCGCCACCATAACAGACTTGAAAGATGCAAGGGTGGTGATTCCCACCACATCCCCATACAACTATCCTTATTTGGCCAGACCAAAAGACAGATGGATCTTAGAAAATGACCGTAGGTTATTGTAAATTTAACCATGTAGCGACTCCAACTTAGGCTGCTATACCACATGTGGTTTCATTGCTTGTGCAAATTAACACATCCACTGGCACTTGGTATGTAGCTCTGATCTGGCAAATGCCTTTTTCTCCATCTCTGTCCATAAAAACCACCAGAATCAGTTTACTTTCTGCTGCCAAAACAGTAATACAACTTCACTTTTTACCTTCACTATACCTATCAACTCCCCAGCCCTGTGTCATAACTTATTTTTGCAGGGATTTTGATTGCTTGTGCCTTCTAGAAGATTTCACATTGATCTATTCCACTGATGCACTCATGAGATTCTGCTGACTAGACCCAGTAAGTAGAAACTACTCTAGATTTACTGGTAATATATTTGCATGTTAGAAAGTGAGAAATAAATCTTACTAAAACTCAGGGGCCTTTTACTTTGGTGGAATTTCTGGGTATTCAGTGGTATGAGGCATGTTGAGATATTGCTTCTAAGATGAAAGGTAAACTGTTGCATCTGGCCCTTCCTACAACTAAGAAAGAGACACAAGGTGTAATGGGCCTCTTTGGACTTTGGAGAAAATTTGTTCTTATTTAGGAGTGTTACTCTTGCCCATTTATTGAGTGACTCAAAAGCTGCTTGTTTTAAGTGTGGCCCAAGAGAAGAGAAGGCTCTGCAATAGGTCCAGGCTGCTGTGCAAGAGGCTTTGCCACTTGCTTCAAATGACCTAGCAGATCCAATGGTACTTGAAATATCAGTGGCAGATAGGGATGATGTTTGGAGCCTTTGGGAGCCCCTACAGGTGAACTGCATCATAGGCCTTTAGGATTTTGAAGCAAAGTCCTGATATCATCTGCAGGTAACTACCCTCCTGATGAGAAACAGCTCTTGGACTACTACTGGGACTTTGTAGAGACTGAACACTTGACCATGGGTTACTACATAACCATATGGCATTAGCTTCCTATCATGAACTGGGTGTTACTTGACCTATGATGCTATAAAGTTAGGCATGCACAGTGATACTTCATCATTAAATGAAAGTGTCATATATGTGACTGGCTTGATAGAGTGGTAAAATGGCCTCTTGAAGAAGCTCACTACAATGTCAGCAATTTAACATCATGTTGTGTTTTCTGTTTTAACCACCGGACTGTAAACATCCTCTAGTTCAGTGGATGGAACTTGAGGGAGTTATGCTGAGTGAAATAAGTCAGACAGAGAAAGACAAATACCATATGCTTCCACTTATAGGAGGCTTAGGAGAAACTTAACAGAGGACCATGGGGGAGGAGAAGGGGGAAATAGTTGGGGAGAGGGAGGGAGGCAAACCATGAGAGACTATTGAATATGGAGAACAAACTGAGGGCTGATAGGGGTACGGGGAGAGGGGAAGGGGAGGTGATAGAGGAGGGCACTTGTTGGGATGAGCACTGTGTGTTATATGGAATCCAACTTGACAAGAAACTATGAAACTATGGTGGCAATACTTTGCACTGGGGCAAGGTTCCAGAGAAAGCTGCATGTGTTCTGAATCAGTATCCAATATATGGTGTTGTTTCCACTGTAGGATTCATGAGTCTAGGAAGCATGGAAGTAGAAATTGGAGTGGTACCATTCACTATTATCCCTAGTGATCCACTGGGAAAATTTTTGCTTCCTGTTCCTGTGACCTTATGCTTTGATGGCCTAGAGGTCTTAGTTCTAGAGGGAGCAATGCTTCCACCAAAGAGACACAACAATTATTCCATTGAAATGGAAGTTAATATTGCTTCCTGGCCTCTTGGAGCTTCTCATGCCTCTGAAACAGCAGGTAAGAAGAGAATTATGGTGTTGGCTGGGTGACTGATCATGATACCATAGTGAAATTGAACTATTAGTCCATAATGGAGGTAAGGAAGACTATGTCTGGAATACAGCACATCTGTTAGTATGTCTCTTAGTATTACCATGCCCTGTGATTAAGGTCAGTGGAAAACTAGAACTACCCAATCGAGTCAAACTATAAAAGACACGCATCCAATCTTTCTCCATCTGACATATCTCACTTAGCATAATGGGCTTGAAGTCAATCTGTTTTCTCAAAAATGGGAAGATAGCTTCCTTTTTCATGGATGAATAATATTTCATTGTGTATATGGAATCTTTTCTGCATCTTTTTAATCCATTCATTCATGATGGGCATTTGGGTTGTTTCTACATCTTAGCTATTATGAATAATGCTGTGATAAACATGAAAGTGCATATATCTTTTCAAAATCCTCTTTTGAATTCCTCTGGGATATACCCAGAAGAGGAATTGGTGGATATTATAGTAGGTCTATTTTTAATTTTTTGAGGAATCTCCATAGTATTTTCCATAGTGGTTGGACCAACTTACATTCCCACTAACAATGTATAAGGTTTCTCTTTTCATCACATTCTTGTCAGCACCTGTTGTCTCTTGTCTTATTAGATGGTGACAGTAAAGGTTTTCACACATTTCTATCATGACTGCCACTGGTCTGTCTTTGACAATAAGATGCATCTTAAAAGACTTACTTGCAGATTTAGCTACTCTTTTCCAGGACAACCTTTTTCCTTTTGCAAACTAAGAGTTGACTTTTTTGGATTTCTTTCATTGGCTGGCTTGTGGAGAATTGAAAAAAGGAAGTCCCAAGTAGGACAACTTGGGGAACTGATGCTATGGTCTATTTTAAGCATCATTTAAGATTGGCAAAGAAAAATGAGGGACATGATGTACTCAGTGCTATCCATTTTTATTCTACTAGCAATTTTCTCCAAGATCAGAACATTCTGAGGTCTACAGATTGGAAAAGAATCAATTTCTGTGGCAGACTAAAATCAACCTTTTTCAAATAACTAAGTTGTGGTATTGTTAAATTCCCAAAGTCTCCAAATAGCAAGATGCAATTTTCAAATGTTCTCACAAAATGGAAATATAAAAAAATATATTTATCCACTCCTAAACCTCAATAAAAAGAATTAATTTAACTCCATTATGGAGAAGAGATAGAAATGTTTTAAAAACAAAAAAATTTGGTGAAAAAAATTATAAGCACTTGTTTACTTAAGATTAAAATGGTGAAATTACATCAGGAACTCAGAGGAACTGACCTTGATCACATTCAATATTAACTTTCTAAAAAAATATTTATCTAAAAGATGTTTTACTATTATATATGTATTATTTGTATACATGTATTATATATGTATTACATGGTGTATATATATAATATACTTACCTAAAGACATTAAAAATGTATAACTTTAACAAAATTTACAAAACAAATGCATATGTAGCTACCAAGTTACAAAATAATACTGCTTAACTCCCCAGGAGCTGCTTCCACACCCTCTATCCCATTCCTGCTCCCAAAGGCAATCATCAGCCTAACTATGTAATCACTTCCTTGCTTTTCTTTTCACTATTACCACTTAAGTATGCATTCTAAAATACTATCATTTTAGTTTTGCCTACTTTTAAACTTGTATAAATGATATCATACAATATGGTTTCTTCTATTTTTGTATTCTTTAGCTCAACATTGTTTTTCATTATACATATTGCTATATATCTTGTTTTTGTTTTTTTATTTTCATTGATGTTCACTGTCTGGTATATAAAATATATGACAATTTGTTTATCCATTCTACTGTTGATGGACTACTTTTTGACTATTATGAAAAATGCTGCTATGAACGTTTATGTATATGTCTTTGAGAGCACAGAAGCATACATTCTCATGGGTATATGCCTAGAAATGAAATTGCTGGGTTATACATTTGCATACATTTAGCATTCTGTATGACTATCAGAGGGCTTCTTTGGTCCTACTTTTTCTGTACCCAGGCTGAGCTAAATGACTCTCTCTATGTTTTTGAGCCCATCTGTGCATACCCGTATCACTGCCTTTATCAGAGAATCATCAAAGAATTGCCAACTCTTTTTACATTTTTTAATTAAATAATTAATTTTTAAATTTACATCCAAGCTAGTTAACATATAGTGTAATAATGTTTTCAGGAGTAGAATTTAGTGATTCATCACTTGCATATAACACCCCAAGTTCATCCCAACAAGTGTCCTCCTTAATACCCCTTGCCAATTTAGCACTTCCCCCAACCCAAAACTTCTCCAGCAACTCTGTTTGTTTTCTGTATTTAAGAGTCTCTTATGGTTTGTCCCCCTCCCTCTTTTACATTATTTTTGCTTCCATTCCCTTATGTTCATCTGTTTTGTATCTTAAATTCCACATTTAAGTGAAATCATATGATATTTGTCTTTTTCTAACTAATTTCACTTAGCATAATACACTCCAGTTCCATCCATGTTGTTGCAAATGGTAAGATTTCATTCTTCTTGATCTCTGAGTAATATTCCACTGGATGCACATACCACATCTTCTTTATCCATTCATTGGATATGATCAATGGACATTTGGGCTCTTTCCATACTTTGGCTGTTGTTGATAGCACTGCTATAAACATTGGGATGGATGTCTACTTCAAAACAGCACTCCTGTATCCTTTGGATAAATACCTACTAGTACAATTTTTGGGTTGTAGGGTAGTTCTATTTTTAATTTTTTGAGGAAGCTCCATACTGTTTTCCAGAGTGGCCACATCAGTTTGCATTCCCATCAGCAATGCAAAAGAGTTCCTCTTTCTCTGCTTCCTTACCAATATATGTTATTGCCTGAAGAGTTAATTTTAGCCATTCTGACAGGTGTGAGGTGGTATCTCATTGTGATTTGAAAGAATTGCAAACTCTTACTCTAAATCTGTGTTATACCATGTGGTAGCCACTAACCACGTGTTAAACATTTAAGGTTAGAGTAAAAAAAATTAAATAAGAGTAAACACTCAGTTCTACAGTTCCCTTGGACACATTTTAAGTTCAGTAGCCATGTATGGCTACTGGGTACCACACTGAACCATCTAAATATAGAGCATTTCCATGATCCCAGAAAGTTCTATTAAATATGCTTCCGTAGAATGCTAGCTCCTCCAGGGCCCAGGCTATAGTGCATTCATTTTATATCTTATGCCTGACCCAGCAGGCTTTTGGCAAATGTTTGCTGAACTAGAGGAGGTTTTTTTTTTTTCTTTCATAGTTTGTTGTCAAGTTGGATTCCATATAACACACAGTGCTCATCCCAACAAGTGCCCTCCTCCATGCTCATCACCCCCCCCTTTCCCTCTCCCCGTACCCCTATCAGCCCTCAGTTTGTTCTCCGTATTCAAGAGTCTCTCATGGTTTGCCTCCCTCCCTCTCCCCAACTATATCCCCCTTCTCCTCCCCCATGGTCTTCTGTTAAGTTTCTCCTAAGCCTCCTATAAGTGGAAGCATATGGTATTTGTCTTTCTCTGTCTGACTTATTTCACTCAGCATAACTCCCTCAAGTTCCATCCACTGAACTAGAGGAGGTTTACAGTCCGGTGGTTAAAACAGAAAACACAACATGATGTTAAATGAGGTTTTAAAGGCTGAGAACATTACAATAGGGGCTGATATAATAGTTCCCTAATGTTCTAAAGATGTGAGGGGGCAGCTTATCTATGTAAGGCAGACCTAGAAACTATAAAACAAGACGACCCACTTCCAGATTATAAGGGAGAGAGAGGAGAGGAAAGCAAAGATTTTTCTGGAGAAAGTTGCATTACACGTGCATTACCCCACTCCCCATTCACAAAGTAAAAGGGGGATAAGGAGACAGCTGTTTTCTCCTCAACATAGCCAAGTGAGAAAAGTATTAAGAAGACCATTTAAATAGCTTGCTGGAGGAACCTAAAGGCTTCAAAAGTATGTAAAATCCCTGCTCTGTCATTTGCTGGCTGTGGAACACTAGGCAAGCTACGTAATCTCTTGAAATTTCAGTTTCTTCATTTGTAATTTTGAATAATGAGAGTACTTATTTCATAGGGCTAATGTAAGAATTAAATGAGTAAACCAATGCAAGGTACCCATAACAACAACTTATTTAATTTTATTTGAGCTGGGTGTTTTGGTCGACAAATTCCTTTCACTGAATATCTTTGAACATACTCATAAGCCAGCAGCTTTTAGTAGGCAAGAAGAAAATCTAGCTATCCACTAAACACGTGTGCTCTTTCTCCTACAATGTGAAGAGCTGTCCCTGGGAAGCACTTGTCCAACTCAAGACCACATGCCCTTCTGCATTCAGATATGGTCTTATCATATATTATCATGAATGGACTAAATTCCCTTTATGGAACGTGAGTAAAAATGATATGTAATAATTCTAGGCAGAATTTTCCTTTTTTCTTCCTTCATATATTCTATCCACTATGTTTTGCCTTAGGTAGCAGACAAGTGAGTTATTAACTATTTTAAGTTCATGGTGGACTATTATTTTATTATTTTTTCCTTTTTGCTTCAGTCCCCACACTCTAACTCTTCTCCATTTCTCATAACCTTCAGGCAGCTGAAATCTTATATTTTGGATTATACGTTTCAACATAAGTGTAACTTAGAAAACTATTGTGTTGTTTTGGGTATGTGTTTTTTGAATTCATACAAATAATATGGTGTGAGAGGTCTTTTTAATACACATGTATAGATTAAGGAACTGATTATCTATCATAGACTATTAATTCTTTAAGATGTGATGTTATGCTATACTAATACTTTGCATGTGTTTTTTTATCGGTAAATCTAAGGTAGTTTTCAGTGCCTAGAACAGTTTCTAACACAAACAAGATACAAACATCAACAGCTGAGTAAATTTTTGACAAATATAGAAATGCAAGCTTAAAAAAAACCTAATTGTTTCAAAGAATAAAACACTAATTTGAAAAGATATATGCACCCCTTGTTTACTACAGCATTATTTATAATAGCCAAATTAGGGAAGCAGTTCAAATGTTCATTTTTTTTTTTTTACAAATAGTTTATTGTCAAATTAGTTTCCACATAACACTCAGTGCTCATC